>NW_008346927.1:601025-614028 GCF_000622305.1 Nannospalax galili
AGCCAAACTCTGGTGCACCCAACTTCATAAAAACAATACTAAAGGACTTTAAGACCCAGATTAACCCCAACTCATTAATAGCAGGGGAATTCTATACCCCATTGTCTCCATTATATAGGTCAACAGGGCAGAGAGTTAACAGAGAGATATCTGAATTAAACAATACCATGTATCAAATGGACCTAACAGACATCTACTGAGTATTCCACCCAAGCACCAAAGGACATACTTTCTACTCAGCACCCCATTTCTTCAAAATCGGCCATGTATTGGGGCACAAAACAAACCTCAACAAATACAAAAAAATTGAAATAATGCCATGGATTCTATCAGACCACAATGAAATAATGCTTACAATCAACAACAGAAGAAGCCCTAGTCACCACATGAACACATGGAAATTAAACAACACACTCCTGAATGATGAATGGGTCAAAAGAGAAATTAAGAAATAAAAGTATTCCTGGAATTAAATGAAAAGGACAATACAACATGACAAAAACTCTAGTGCCTACATCAAAAAATCAGAAAGATCACGAATAAATGACTTAACATTGCAACTGAAGACACTTGAAAAGCAACAACAAATGAAACCCAAACCCAGCATATAAGAAGAAATAACAAAAATCGGGGCAGAAATTAATGAAATTGAAACAAAGAAAACAATACAAAGAATCAACAAATCCAAGAGCTGGTTCTTTGAAAAGATAAACAAGATTGACAGACTGCTAGCCCAGTTAACCAAAAGAAAGAAAGAGCACCTCCAAATCAACAAAATCAGAGATGAAAGGGGAAACATCACAACAGACACCAGAAAGACGCAGAACATTATAAGGGAATAGTTTAAAAACCTATACGCTACTAAATTTGAAAACCTAAAAGAAATGGATGGATATCTAAAGGCATGGGAACCACAAAAACTAAACCAAGAAGAGACTAACAGCTTAAACAGGCCTATAACACAAACAGAAATTGAAACAGTAATACAAAAGCTCCCAACCAGAAAAAGCCCAGGAACAGATGGATTTACAGCAGAATTCTATCAGACATTTAAAGATCTACATCCAATACTACTTAATTTATTCAAAAACATAGAAATGGAAGGAGAACTCCAAAATTCCTTCTATGAAGCCAGCATCACGCTCATACCAAAGCCAGGTAAAGATACAACCAAAAAAAAAAAAACAAAAAACAAAAAACTATAGACCCATATCCTTAATGAACATATGTTGGGAGCTATGAGTATAAGCACAGCCATTATGTATGTTGAGCTGTGGCAGGCTTGCTTGTTTACTTTATGATCTTTCACCTTGACTCAAGAGTTTGAGTGTTTTGCACACCAGTACTGAATTGTTCTGCCAAGTCAGGAGGAATGTGTTGATAATTTAGGGAAGATGGTTAAATGGTGGAATTCGTAACAAGTATTTGACCGTTCCTTGACCTCAGATAAAGGTGGGAAAAAACATCTGTTGAGGTAAGCAAACGGTGGCTATCTCTGATGTTCTACTGTATAAAAAGACTCAGCTAAAATAAACCAGGGCTGCAGTCTCTACTAACAGTCCTCCCAAGTATCTTTTCTCTGTCTCTTGTTTTTCTTTCATCCTCACTCCCCCTTTCAGGTGCTGTTCATCTTGACTGGCTGGCACCGGCAAGTGGCACCTGAACAGGCACCTGAAAAGTAGGGGAAAAAGTGAAGGACACTGCTGGAGAAACTGAGTGCACTCAGCAAGATTGGGGAGAAATGAGTATTTATCTTGGGAGAGGATCGGGCAAGGAAACAGTCGCTTGCTCTTTGTACATATGTTAAAGACTATGCTTTGGGCCTGAGGAGCAAAAGTGGAACATTAGCAACTTGTAAATTTTTTACTTTGTAGAAAAGGTTTGTCCTTGGTTTCCTGAACAAGATACAGTGAGTTTAGATGTGTGGCTACAGATTGGAGAGAAAATGCAGGATTACTATGATGTGGAGGGTCCTTACAAAGTTCCTATAGATGCTTTTACATTGTGGGCTTTGGTCAAAGATAGTCTTGATCTGTAGCATGGCACGAGGCAGGGAAGGCAAAGGAAGGAACATTCACTGAGACTAGGGAGGAGAGTCCGATAGGCGGCTCGGATGAAAGTGAAACAAAACTTTCCACTCTGCCAGAGCGGGCTCCATTAGCCTTGCCACCCTCTTATGAAGACCCCTGTCCAGGGCTAGAAGAGGGATCTCTTGATCCTGAAGATGAGTCTGCCCTAGGAGAAGAGGCGGTTAAATATGATCAGGAAAAATGTCCACCTCTAATTGCTTTGTCTGAGAAGTCTAACTATCACTGGAAAATTGAGCAATTAAGGGTGGAGTTAGAGGCTTTGAAGAAGGAAATGTTAAATAACAAAGAGAAAAGAGCTAAGACCACCCCCGACACCCTCTATTATAGCAGGATTATATCCTCCTCCTCTGAGGCCACTGAAGGTTGTTGCCCCTCCCATGATTGCCATGGCTCAGGAGCTTTCGGCAGAAATCTGGTACCTGTTAGAACCATGCAATCCCCACTACAACAGGCCATTGGGGCCTCAGTAGAGCGAGGAGAGTCAGTGCATGAATTTCAAGTCTTCCCAGTTTTGGAGCATGTTGATCAGCAGGACAACAAGGTGCAGTCTCATGCACCCATGCCATTTAAGCAGCTTAAGGAGCTAAAAACTGCTGGTGCTCAGTATGGCCCCGACCCTGTATTGATATGGGGACGAGGGCATGTTTGTGTTTTTCTGCAGGACAGATGGAGCCAGGTGGCTGCTGGAAAGGCTGATGAGGTTCGCCGGATGAGTGCCAGAAAGAGAAGTGAAAAAGAATGATGAGGTGGCAAACGTGGCTGATGATGATGTTCCTGCAAGTGATCTTGGCTGAGTTATATTGGACTTATGTTCCTGATCTGCCAATCCTTCACCCTGCGACATGGGAAGAAAAAGAAATAGCAGTGACCGTGAATGACTCTTGGTTAGTTGCTCAGCCCACTTTGAAACACCTGATTATGCAAACAGTGACGAATTTTAATTATTCAGGATTGGGAATCAGGTTGCCTATTTGTTTCGTTAAAAATGATAAGAAGTACAGGTGTGTACAAGTAGATGACCATGTGCTTGTTGGACGAGGTGGATACTGTACCAATGTCAAAGTGTTATTGCCAAGAGTTAATAGAGGGAAAAATTTCTCCGCAATCTTCCACACTGTAAGCAGCAGCAGATATTCTAAATAGGCTGAGAGCCACCTTACCATCATGGTCCTCTATCACTTCCATTGTGAGTGGTTTAACAGGATTTGGCATGCTTTTCCTTCTATGTCTTTGTTTTATTCTGGGGGTAGTAAAGCTATTTATGAAATCTTTGTGGCAAGTCAAGGCTACTGTGCATGATATGAGATTGTGCTCCCTCACCTAACGGAGGCCAGTAGTCAAAGATGGGTAAGATCTTCAGGGAGAAAGTCAACCTAAGACAGGGCATAGCTGATGGAAGCTACATGCCAATGACAGGTAAGGCTTTGCTCTAGCAGAAGACAGCTTAAGACAGGCATGGCCCTTCTGTCCTGGATATAGCATAATCTAGGGTTACAAAAAATAAAAAAGGGGGAGATGTTGGAAACTATTAGTATAAGCACCGCCATTATGAATATTGAGCTGTGGCAGGCTTGCTTGTTTACTTTATGATCTTTCACCTTGACTCAAGAGTTTGTGTGTTTTGCACACCAGTACTGAATTGTTCTGCCAAGTCAGGAGGAATGTGTAGATAATTTAGGGAAGATGGTTAAATGGTGGAATTCACAACAAGCATTTGACTGTACCTTGACCCTCAGATAAAGGTGGGAAAAAACAGCTGTTGAAGCTAATTGAGCTAAGCAAACAGTGGCTATCTCTGATGTTCTACTGTATAAAAAGGCTGAGCTAAAATAAACTAGGGCTGCAGTCTCTATTGAGAGTCCTCCCAAGTATCCTTTCTCTGATTTTGTTTTTCGTTCATCCTCACTCCCCCTTTCAGGTGCTGTTCATCTTGGCTGGCTGGCACCGGCAAACATAGATGCAAAAATTTGCAACAAGATACTTGCAAACTGCATACAGACACACATCTAAAAGGTCATCCACCATGATCAATTCAGCTTTATCCCAGAGATGCAGGGATGGTTCAATATACATAAGTCAATAAATGTCATAAATCATATAAATGGACTCAAAGACAAGAACCACATGGTCATCTCAATAGATGCAGGGAAGGCCTTTGACAAAATTCAACATGCATTTATGTTCAAGGTCCTAAAGAGAATTGGACTGGAGGGAACATACCTCAACATAATTAAAACCATATATAACAAAACCACTGCCAACATTATTCTAAACGGAGAAAAACTGGAAGCATTCTCATTGAAATCATGAACCAGACAAGGCTGTCCACTATCTCCACTTCTCTTTAAAAAAGTGCTTGAAACTCTTGCAAGAGCAATAAGACAAGAACAGGTAATTAAAAGAGTATAATAAATGGAAAAGAAGAGATCAAATTATGCCTTTTTGCAGATGTTATGATATTATATCCAAGAAACACCATAAATTCCACCAGAAAACTCCTAGAAATTATTAACATGTTCAGTAATATGGCAGGTTAAAAAATTCACCTACAAAAGTCTGTAGCCTTTCTATACACCAGTAACAAGCAATCAGAGAAAGAATACAGGGAAATGCTCCTATTCACAAATAGCCTTAAAAGCCTCAAAAAAGAAAGAGCACATGGAAACACTCCCCTTAATGTCACAATAGAAAAAATAAAAATAAAATATCTCAGAATAAACCTGACCAAAGGCTTTAAGGAGCTCTACAATGAAAATTTTAAATCTTTAAAGAAAGAGATGGAGGAAGACACCAGAAGATGGAAGGACCTCCCATGCTCATGGATTGGAAGAATTAATATTGTGAAAATGACCATCTTACCAAAAGCCAGCCATTTATAAATTCAAAGTAATGCCAATCAAAATCCCCATGACGTTTTTCACATAATTGGAATAAACCATCCTAAGATTCATATGGAAGCACAAAAGACCTCGGATAGCCAAAACAACCCAGAGTACTAATAGCAATGCCGGAGGGGGGGGTGGGATTACTATACCAGATTTTAAGCTGTATTACAGAGCTATAGTCATAAAAACAACATGGTACTTGCACAAAAATAGACCCATAGATCAATGGAACAAAATTGAAGACCCAAATATGAGTACATGCAATTTCAGCCACCTGATATTTGTCAAAGGGGCCAAGAATATTCACTGGAGGAAAGACAGCATGTTCAGCAAATGGTGCTGGCAAAACTGGATCTCCACCTGTAGAAGAAGGAAACTAAACCCCTATTTTAACCCTACAAAAAAGTCAACTCCAAATGGATCAAATATCTCAATGTAAAGCCTGAAATTCTGAAACTGTTAGAAGCAAATATTGGGAAAAACATACAACATATAGGTGTAGGAAAGGATTTTCTAAACTGGACATCAATTGCTCAGGAATTAATGTAAGCAATCAACAAGTGGGACTTCATTAAACTAAAATGCTTCTGTACAGCAAAAGAAACTATCAAAAGAGTGACAATCAAGGAAGTGAAGAGAAAACCCACAGAATGGGAGAAAAATCTTCGCCAGCAACACATCTGACAGAGGTTTAATATCCAGAATGTATAATGAACTCAAAAAACAGAGAATCAAGAAGTAACCCAATTAAAGATGGGCTAAGTAGCTGAACAGAGAGTTCTCAAAAAAAGTAAATATGGCTATGAAGCATCTTAAAAGATGTTCAACCTCACTAATAATTAGGGAAACCTTAAAGATGTTCAACATCAGTAATAATTAGTGACATGCAAATTAAAATCACTTTAAGATTTCACCTTACCCCAGTCAGACTGGCTAAGATCAAGAGAACAAATGATACCAAATGTTGGAGGGGATGTGGGGAAAGGGGAACATGCATCCACTGCTGGTGGTGCTGCTAACTTGTTCATCCCCTATGGAAAGCAGTGTGGAGAACTCTTAAAATTCTACAAATGAACCTACCATTTGACCCAGTTATACCACTCCTTGGTGCACACCCAAACAACTCATCCTATTGCAGAGACACTTGTACATCCATGTTTGTTGCTTTTCTTTTTACAATAGCTAAGAGATGGAAGCAACCTAAGTGTCCCTCAATTGACTAGTGGATAATGAAAATGTGCATCATTTATACGATGGAGTTTTATTCAGTAGTAAAGAAAGATGAAATCATGAAATTTGCAGTAAATTGCTGGAACTAGAAACTGCTATACTAAGTGAAGTAACACAGACTCAGAAAAAAAAAATAGACATATGTTCTCCCTCATATGTGGATCCTAGAACTAAATACTGATAAGTGAGTATGTATCCATACATAACTACAAGAACTAGGATAATGGAAAGGAACCAGGGAAGTAAAGCAAAAGAAAGAACCTGAAAGAGAAGAACAGTAGGAAATAGGAGTTAATAACGGAGATATGAATAAAAATTGGGATTTTTTAAGGGAGGGGGGAGGGGAGGGTATGCAAGGAACCTAGGGGATAAAGGGAAGGAAGGAGCTCAATAGAGGTAGGACCATAGGAGTAAGGGAGAAAGAGGGGAAATGGGGGCACCTTAATTTGAGAAACCATGATGGAGGTGTTAGACAATGCAAGAGATAAATAATGCCTAGCTAGTTTTAAAAACCAGAGGGAACCATATTAGTCCAATGACCTACTGACAAATTATGCATAGCAGATCAAGATATATATGTCTAGCTAAGGTTTATCTGAGAACAATTGGTCTTTTCCCAAGATTTATCTATGTGGCACACAGTAATTAAAAGTACCAGACTGGTGGAACTAACCTTCTTGGATGTTTAACAGACATACTTTGAGGCCTATACTAATTTGGTCAGAGGGACATAAAGGGCAGTTTTTGCTCCTTGCCTTCCTAGATCGACTAGTTCCAGGGGACTATGAGTATCTCCCAAAACGTCCTGTAATTGTGGTGGGTCACCTGTCCTCTTGATCAAGGAGGCCAAGGAGACCCCACCAGAAGGACTTGAACCAGTGTCCAGTCTACAAAGAGGAGGGTCAACACAGAGGAATCCACAAACGAAGCCAACCACAGTCGAGCAGGACGGACCTTCGACTTATCTTCACATAGGTGGAACTGGTAAAAGAAAGGAGCCAGGGGCTCCTCCCAAGCCCTGTTACCCCTGAGGAACAGATGCTCAAATGACCTCAAGAGTAAAAATAAATTGGTTTATCTGGGCCAAATGTATGGCCTTAAACACCCAAAAAGGAAGTATAACCAAAGATTAAAGGGGGCAATATAATTTATTAAGAGTCCATATGCATAGCTAAAGGCTACATAACAAGCAACAATGCGATATAGGAGATATCTTCTTTTGAGTTGTTGGCGCTACATAACAAGCAACAATGCCAGATAGGAGATACTTTCTTTTGAGTTGTTGGCCAGGGTGGCCCAAGGGATTCCAAGATAGTAACCCAGCATAGAACTGAGAAAACAAACAGCAGATCCCGATCTTATCTAAAGGAATATCAACAACTGATTGTTGCTAGATGAGCATCAGCTGACCCTCCTAAAACAAAGGCCTCTAGATAGGGTGACTAGATTCACCGGATGGACAAGTAGTGGTGAACAGCTGTTGGTGCCAACATCACAGTGGACAGTAGCGGTGATAACAGAGTATAAAGGCTCTAGTCGGGGGAGGAAGGCTATGGGAGGGTGCCATCTGGGAAGTGAGTGTATAGTTGAATAATATGGTTTGGGTTGTTCTGTGTTATATACACACACAGAAAAAAAATCAACAAATTTTAAAAAATGTATTATATTTGAGGAGGAAGCATAGAAGTTTATGTCATATAAATAAGTAGAGGTGATGAATATTATCATTGAAATCTACCCAATGACTTTATAGACATACACAGGCGCCAATGATCTGAGTGTAAATGATTATGACTAGTAATAATCAGATACATACAGGTTAGAGATGCATGTGCCAACATCTCAGTGTTAGTAGCAAAAATAATGAGTCTTTCTGTAAGAAACAGTATATTTTAGAATGAAATGGAGATCTCTTTTCAGGGTTAAAAACTCATTCAATTTTATGTCTTATGGGGCTGATACTGAGTTCAATATTGTATAACTGCATTGGTTCAACACCAAACCTAGAAATTTTATAGCCACTTTTGAAGGAGCTGTGTCTTTGCTCCGGAAACAGTTATTGGGCATGTTAATTCTGTAATGATATGCTTCTTCTAAAAAAATAAAAAATAATATTAAAAAATGTAGGAAACAGCATATCTTGAAATGCAGATCTTTAAATGGTAAAAACTCATTCAATTTTATATCTGACAGGGTTTATACTGAGTTCAATATTGTATAACTGTATTAATTCAACTGTGAGCCTAAAAATTTACAGCCACTTTTGAAAGAGATATATCCTTGCTCTGGAGTGTGTTTCTGAATATGTTAAAGTTGTAATGAAATGCTTCTTCTAATCCTGTGTTTATTAAATATTTTTTAAAAAATTAAAAAAAAATTCTTCAAACATAAAGATTTGCTCCTTAATAATTAGTAGATGTGAAAAACATTGCCATTGAAATCTACCTGATGACTTTATATCCATTCTCAGATGCCAAGGAGCTCAGAAAGTAACCAACTGTCATTAGTAATAATCAGATATATAGAGATTAGAAATGCATGTGCTAACATCTTAGTGTCAATTGCATCAAAAATGAATTTTTCTGTATGAAACTGTGTATTTATATAATGAAATGGAGATCTTTTTTAAAGATTAAAATTTCATTTAATTTTATGTCTTAAAGGGTTTATACTGAGTACAATATTGTATAACTGTATTAATTTAACAATAAACCTAACAATTTACAGCCAATCTTGAAACAGATGCATCTTAGCTCTGGAAATTGTTATTGAATATGTCAATGCTGTTGTCATGAAATGTTTCTTTTAATTATATGGTTATATATAAATAGTTTAAAAAAAAGAAAGAAAGATTTCTATTGGTGGCCATCACTTTGATTGCTGTTTGTGTTTTCTAATTTTGTGTTTCCTCGATTATACCTTTATTTATTTTCTTTTGTTACCCCTGGGGTATAGTTGTTTTGCTCTGCTGTCTGTATTGCTTCAAGTATTCTGTGAAGGACTGGTTTTGTGGACATGTATTCTTTCAGGTTATTCATGTCATGGAAGATTGTTCTTTCCCCCTCAACTATAATAGACATTTTTGCTGGGTAAAGTATTCTGTGACGGCATTCTGTAATGGTATTCCAGTTCCATTGTCATGTAGAACTGGGAATACCTTGGTCCAGGCTCTTCTGGCTTTCATAGTTTTAATTGACAAGTCAGCTGCAATTCTGTTAGGCTTTCCTTTGTATGTGAGTTTTTTTTTTTTTTTCTTTTGCTGCTTTCAGTATTCTCTCTTTGTTCTGTACATTTAGTGTTTTTACTATGATATGTGGTGGGGAGGTTTCTTTTCTGATCCTGCTTCCTATTTGGTTCTATGTGCTTCTTGTATTTGTATGGAGATGTCTTTCCTTAATATCAGGAAATTCTCTTCTACAGTCCTGTTTAAGATCTGGTTAATACCATTAACCTGAAATTCTTCTCCTTTCTCTATGCTTATGATATACAGATTTGGTCTTTTCATGGTGTCCTACATCTCTTGTATGTTTCATTCCTGTGTTTTTTTTTTTTTTAATTTTCAATATTCTTTGCTTGAGTGGTCCAATTCTTTAACTTTATCCTCCAGTGTTGGTATTCTGTTTTCCATTTCATTCATTCTAGTGGTGAGGTTTTCCCCTGTTGTTTAAAGTTGGCTTATTGAGTTTTGCACTTCTTCATTTCTGCCTAAGTTTTCTTCAATGTTTCTATCTCTTGTGAATGTATTCAGAAGTTTATCCCTATCTTCTTTTAGTTCTTTGATTTGTTTGTGTGTTCTTTAAATTTGTTGAATTCCTTGATCATGTTTATGATTGTTCTTTTAAATTCAGTGTCCTAGGTTAGCTCTAGGGGGTTCTCCTTGCAAAACTCTTCTACATGATTGGTGGTGTTTGGTGGGGACATAGTATTTTGGCTTTCCATTTTATTATTCTTTCATTGTGATTTTGGCATGTGAATTTCTTTTGTTGTTTATGAGACTGATATAAGAATTATACCTAGATCCTTTCTTCATTGGTTATGTAAAGCTGGTTAATACAGGGTTCAGGTTCTCTCGGGTTTAATTTGGAGGGAACTGATGGCTTCAGATCAGTTATTCAGGAATACCTAGAGAAGCCCAGTTCAGGTTACAGTCAGGTACACTCAGGCTTCCTTCACCACGTGGAGGCAGGATCCTGGCACTCTCAGGCAGTCCCCTGTGTTCTCAGTCTCTATGTTAGAGGGAAGCCTGAGGGTGTTCAGAACTCAGTACTCTCCTGTGGTCTGCTGAGATCAGAGCCGCTATACCGATGGAGGTTGAAACCCACCCTCTCAGGCTGTCTGCTAACATCTCAACCTTAGCCTACCAAAGCCAGATCTGCCCTGGGGCCTTGAAAGAGGGGCCTAATGAAATCCCAGGTAGGGGGATGGGTATGGTGCAAACAGGTGAAGCTCACCACCACATGGACTCGGATTCAGGGGTTCTCAGGCAGTCCCCTGCATTCTCAGGCCCTCTGCCAGAGGAATGCCAGAGGGAGGCCAGAACTTGGCACTCTCTTGCCCAGCTACTTTCTTATACAATCTAGGCCTACTGGCCCAGGAATGGCACCAACCACAGGGGGTTGTATCCTTCTACAGCAAATAGCAATCAAGAAAACGCCACACAGATGTACTCACAGACTCTTCTGATGAAGTCAGCTGAGGTTCCCTCTTTCTAGGTATCTCTAGTTTGTGTAAAGTTGGCAAAAACCAAAGAAGCACAGATGGCAATGATGCTTGGCTCTAAGTGATATGCAATCATCCACATTCTATAGGGCAGCAAGGGACGGTTTCATAGAAGGGAATCCTGTTACCAGTAAAATCAAGACAAAGCAAAAGAAAATAAGTCCCTGAAAGTTCCCAAACTATTAGCTCATGGAATTCTGTAAATAAAATTATCATTCTTTTTCCTTATAACTTTGTAAAAGTTGGTTTCTTGTGTGTTCCTGTACTTGGATTGTTAATTGAACATGGGTGAAATGGTTACTTTCCTGTGCTTATCCAGATAGAACTTTGATTGTGCTTGATGCCACCCTAAGGGCTTATATATTAAATAATTGAATATTTTAAATTATCTTTTTTCCTATTTATTTAATGTGTGTTTTTATGTGTATGTGCATGTCCCATGGTGTGTGGGGAGATCAGAGCATAACTTGTGGATTCAGTTCTCTACTTCAAATTCAGGTCCCCAGGTCAAACAAAAATTGCCTTTAAATCTTGCTGCCCTACTCCCTTATTTTTTTCCCTAATTTTAAAATTTTTTGTGCATTTCATATAATACAACTTAATCAAATTTAGGACCCCCCCCCTTCATAGCACTCTCCCACCAGATTTCAGGTATTCTATCATATATGTTAATCCAATCTAGTCAAACATTTGTACCCAGATGTCCCTCAGTGCAAGTTCATCCACGGGAGTTTAGTCAGTCTATCTAGAGTTACTCCCTTAAAGAAGATATACTCCCTCTCATCCCACAGAGAATAAGAGACTGTGGAGTCTGTGTCCCTTAAATATTTTTAAGCTGTTGAATAATTTTATAATCCTGCAAGGTATGAGCTGTTATTATCATTTTTATCATCTTCTTCAGTTTACATATGAAGAAACAAATACAGAGGAAAAGGCCTACAGCTTTTTTGTGGAGTTGAGTTTTGGGAAACTAGGAGGCTTGGATCCATAGTCTGTATTTGAAACCTGGCAGTCATAAGTTTAGTGAGAGGTGGAAGCACAGGGGCAATGCATGATGATGCTGAATCCCAAGCCATGGAGGCTCTGGTTTAATAACTGCCCCATGTGCTTGTGTACTGGATGTTTTTCACATCACACTTTGAGCAACACTGTCCTAAGTCACCATTTTCATTTGTCTCTTTCTACTGCTTTTGAAATCAGCTTGTCTTCTCTCTTTGTACTATGCTATGTACCACTGAAGACAAAGAAAAAGATAATGTGAAAATAGTGACTGGGGAAGATCTCTCTTTTGATCATCTATCATCTGTGTATGTATGTATGTATGTATGTATGTATGTATGATGCGTGTGGTGGGTGTGTGTAGACCAGAAGAGAACCTCCAATGTCTTCTGTCTATCGTCTATCTCTATCTATAACCTATCTAGCCATCCATCTAAACTCTATCATCAATTGATCATCTATCTTTATCATCTATCCATCCATCTATCATGTACCTACCTATACATTTTGCAACACTGGTTCTGTTTATATACATAAATAAGTTTAATTGAAGATAGTTTCTGCCATGTATCACTTTAGATTAAATTGTTATCTATATGTGTTTACACCTGATAAATCCATTCAGGAATTAATTTGTGGTCATTCTAAAAGGAAATAACCCTCCATCCTTTTGTTACTGGATCCTTTATGATCTATGATGACATTCTCTCTTTTTTTTTTTTTTTTTTGAGACAGGGTCTCCTTGTAGCCCCAGCTGTCCTGGAACTCACTATGTAGACCAGGCTGGCCCCGAACTCACAAAGATCTGCCTGCTTCTGCCTCCCAAGTGCTGGGATTAAAGGCGTGCACCACCACGCCCAGCGACATTCTCTTTTTTTTTTATATATATATTTTTTAATTTTTAAAAATTATTTATTTAATAACAACATACTTAGAAGAAGGTCTCCTTGAGCTGTCCTGGAACTCACTATGTAGACCAGGCTGGCCCCGAACTCACAAAGATCTGCCTGCTTCTGCCTCCCAAGTGCTGGGATTAAAGGCGTGCACCACCACGCCCAGCGACATTCTCTATTCTCTTTT
>NW_008346927.1:616647-633756 GCF_000622305.1 Nannospalax galili
AACACAATCTCAGAAAAAAAATCGACATATGTTCTCCCTCATATGTGGATCCTAGGATCAGACTCTGATAAATAAGTATGCAAACAGACATTCTCTTTTTAAAGACTGTTTTTAACTAATTAATTCATTTATATTTTATGTGTATGTAAGTACACCTATGTATACAATGCCTACAGAGGCCAGAAAAGGGTGTCAGAGCCCCTGAACAGGTGTTACAGATGGTTGTTAGCCATCATGTATTATTGGGAACTCAACCTGGGTCCTCGGCAAGAGCAGCCAGGGCTTTTAACTGCTGAGCCATCTCGGCAGCCCCCAGTGACATTCTTTTATATTGTCAGTGTGTTGGGGTGGGGGGGTCAAACTAATGTTTGTTGCTGTTAGTCATTTTATACTGGCCTTTAGACACATGCAGGAATGTCTGAGATTCTGGTCTGACCTGTGACATCTTTCCATTCTTCTAAAATAGCTAGTGTTTCCTTGAGTTTTTACTGAAGTTCTCAGCTCTTTGCTGTAATTTTCACACAACTGTGATAAAAAGATGTGCTATCAAGGTGTAATGCCTACTGAAGATGCTGTAAGTTGAAAGATATTAGGAGCCTTATTTTTTTATTGAGGTTAAAAATATTTCTAATTTTATCTAAATTTAGGTATTCAGAAGGCATCTACTTTTTTGTTAAAACTATAATCCACATTCATTTGTTAACGAAACAGTGTTAAGAATACTTAAACCAGAAAGTCCTCGTTGTTACAGGGATGCCCTCTAAAGTGGCGAGGGCTCACACAGCCTTGGCTTGCAGCATTGTTGGGTCAACTTCAGTTCCATTCATTACCGAATAAGAGAAATGGAGGAAATGAAGGGAAGGGCCCAAGATAAGCTAGAGAGGAGCAAAGAGTTGTCAGCAAGACAGGCTGCTCAGAATGCTGGGGGAGGAAGGGAGGCAGAAGTAGGGATGGAGTGGGGTTGGGGGCAGAGACCAGAAGCTTTGAATGATAGTGTGTCTGAATCCTCTCCATGGCCTCATTTTCTATTCCCATAGAGTCAACACCCTGTGTAGTCATGATTTCCAAAGAAGTGGCTTTTCTCTTACTGTTTTTCTTTAGATGATCTGTGCCAGGAATCTCTGCATTTTGGGGCCTAAAAACTGATGAGGGGCATTCAGTTTTTCCATTTTCCAGCTATGGTTTTGTACTATCTAGGCAGCCTGGGTGGATCTCAGTTTGCTCATAATCTCTCCTGTGAGAATAAAAATTATTTTTATTTAACCCTCTTTTTTTAGATAAGTGATGTGTCATAGAAATAAACATTTTGAAAAGAATGAATTGACTTCCTGTGCAAGGTAGGGTTCTGAGACCATGTTTATGTTTCCAACCGAATCGCTGAAATAATAGGGCAAAAAAATGTATGAAACAAAGATAATTAAGACACTGAGATAAGTCGATGAAACCCAGTGATATATGAGATTAAGGCCAAAGGAGGTGAGATCCATCAGGGTCCTGATTTATGCCTGAACTGAATGAGTTTCCAGCTGCTGTGCAGGGTGGATGGATGGAGGCTCATATGGGGTCAGTGAACTGCGGAAGCTGAGTAGATGGAAGTGAGTCAGGAAAGACAAAGAACTTTTGCCGGGCAGTGTTGAGAGCAGAGGGAGCAGCCAAGGGAAGTAGAAACACCTGCTGGAGAGCTCAGCAAGTTCAAACAGCATGCTGATGAGCTCATTGGTCTGAGACCCTCCTTCCCAACTTTGGGAACAACTACCCAGAAAGATGAGAAGGAACTCACACAGGCTATTAATAGCATTTATTCCCACTACTCAATAATTCCTGAGGTTTTCGGTATATACTAGAGAGAATCATTTCAGTGATGGGGAATAGTTCTCGCCACACCCAGAGCCATTCTGGCACTACATGGTGAATCTTAAAATATAATTCAAAAGTGTCACACTGGTTCCAAGTACTGTAGCTGTGTCTCAAGAGAGGATTCAAAAATATCTGTGGGAATGTAAAAATACTCAACATGTGCCATGGAAAATTTTAGTATCTGCTATTGGTTGAAAGATTATTAGTCATGCAAAGAAGTGGGAAAATATGAAAGATGGTGAGGAATAAAATCTGTTAATTGATACCAAGCTCTAACTAGTATAGATCTTAGCAGATGAATACCTTTAAGTAGCTGTTCTATCTATATTCCATAGTCCAAACCTTACAGGCAAGAAAAACTTGGAAGATTTAAAATGCTGAAAATGAAAATAGCTTATATGAAAATTATACTGTATGATGGGGCTGGAGAGATAGACCAGCAGTTAAGAGCACTGGCTGCTTTTCAGAGGACCTGGGTTTGATTCCCAGCATCCACATGGAGGCTAACAGCCATGCATAACTCTAGTTCCAAGGGATCCTATGTCTTCTTCTGACCACAGGGTCGCATTGAGGTTTTCTCACTGTCTGGGATATGAAAACTTTTAGCCTATATGTGCTAGCTAGCACATGACACAGTGGTATAGTAAAGCTGTTAATTTATACTTTATCTTGTTAATGTAGAACTTTCATTAAATTTTTTACATTTGTTTATTTGTGTATGCATGTGCTACAGTGTATGTCCAGAAATCAGAGGACATCTTGCAAGAGTTGACTGTCTTCTACCATGTGGATTTGGGGGCTCAAACTTAGGTCATCATGCTTGATGGCAAAATCTTGGTGGCTGAGCCATCTCACTAGCTGTAGAAATTTCATTTTTAACAGTGACTAATCATTACACTGATAACATCAAAGTTATTTACAAAAACAATTTATTAAATAAATTTCACTGTAGACAGAATAGACAGGGTTTCTGTTGTGAATCAGCAGCTAGGATTTAAAATAATCAAAAACAACTTTTAGGAAGGAACTTTAGGAATAATCAAACCTCTGCTGAAAAATACAGTAGCTACTAGGCATGGGTCTACACATTACATTTAAATGTACTACAATTAAATTAATAATCAAGTTGCTCTGTCATAGTACCTACATCTTGAACACATTCAATATGTGTAGGGCCTTTCAGGGCACACACAGAGAACATTTCCTCTGCTGCATGAAGTTCTAACAGAGAACACCATTCTAAACAAGTGTCTCCCAGGTGACTAGTTCCTCCAAGGGGCGGGCTTGCCTTGGAGGATGGACTGCTGAGGGGCTGTTGGGAGCCATCTTGGGACAGAAGCAGGGAGTCATGAATAATGTGGAGCAACGGGAGTGGGCAACGTGCAGCAGCTGGCCTTACTCAAGGACAGAATGGCCTGACACTTATGGACCTGGGGCAAAACTGCTGGTCCCTAAGGCGAGGGCAAATGCTGGTGATGACTATGGGTGTACTGAGGGAGGGATGTGGTATGGCAGGCTCTGAGCTACAGCACAGAGCAGGGCTGCCCTGAGCTGAGTGGTGTGGAGCTAGGCACTGGGTGTTCCTTTCGTTGTAAGTCACTCCTCTCCCTCCCCCACGATAATAATAAATGTATATAAAGATATGTTATGTGGTTTGCCTGATAGCACAAGAAACCCCAGGAGAACTCTGGCAATAAAACATCACCTCCCATTTTTAGTAACTGAAATGTATTAAATAAATTGAATTTCATTTTAGGGTTAGTGAACTTGAGGCACAGAGAGGTTGACCAGTTGACACAATTATATTCAGGTGCCTGTGAGCCAGGTATAGTCATACATGTCTGCAAGCCAGCATTCTGGAGGCTGGCAAAAGATGATCAAGAGTTTGAAGCCAGCTTGGGCTACATTCTGAGATGTTGTCCCAAAAGCAAAAACAAAAAGAAGCAAACCAAAAAACACCCTTAAAGTCTGCCTCAAATGTCTTCTTTCCACTAGAGTAAAAGCCATCATTTAAGAATTATCTACCACCAAACTTTAAGTGGTGTGTCTGCTCTTGAAAATCAGAAGGTTGGACAACCCAGCCTGGCAAGTAATCAATCATTTGGTTTTTAATTTGCATTTTAAGCTTGTATTTGAAGTTAAGTATAGCTAAAGTCCAGAATCTCACTTCAAACAAAATAATGATGTCACACTATAAATACCGGGAGTGGGGGGAAGTCTTCAAAACTTTCCCATCCCTTTCTATAAGTCCCATTGAAGGCACTCTACTCCATGCTGGGACCATACAGTTTTTTCTTCAGTTTTAACAGAAAAACAAGCTGAGCTTTCTCTCTTAAAGTGTTCTGAGAGCACTGGGTGTTAAAGGGCTCAGATTTTCAAAGCTTGCTCAGCAGGCCTTTGGATATTAGAGAAAGCTCAGATGAGATGTGGAGGAGGTGTGCAATTACATTTGGGAAGGCGCAACTTTTCAGCTGGGTGAATTCTTGATGGAGCAGCACTGGGAGTCATTATCCAGTAGGCTGTCAACAAAGCTCAGACCCAGATCTGCCTGAATCTGCTGCAATAACAGCTATGTTCACCATCCAAAGAAACTATGGTGGACCCTGGTGACCTCTGGGACCTGCCTTTATTATAGGCGTACAACCTTTATTCTCTGAAACGAGGTAGAGGGTGGAATGGAGGTACATTGAAGAATTGCTGATCAACACAAAGCTGCCTTATAAAAAGTGAAAATCACTCTGTCATGTTGGAAGGTCACTGCTTTAGAGCCTCTTCACTGGCCTCAGGGGCAGCGGGGCAGGGAACAGTCACTTCTACTTTGGGGCTTTGGTGAAAGCTGTTTTTCCTGAATCCCTGTTAAATTGCATCCAGCTTTTGGCAGGAGTTGCTGCCTTCCTGGCCCCCACTGGAGTACTGGCTGACAGGTCACAACTTCCACCGGGCAACAACTGCTCTAACAAACTCTGGGAGAGACGCCTATTTTTGTTACCAGACCCTGGAGGATGCTTGACATGTCATTAAGCTTCGGACTGGCTCTGCACACAAGTATTGTCAACAGATGGTGACTCTGATTTTCTCCTTCCTCTCCTTTCCTCTCCCATCCTGAGGATATCTCCCAGTAGAGAATGCTCACTGGTTTCAATGAAAAATTTATATGTGACACAGGCATTGTGGAATGTGGAACAGAGACTGGAGCAAGGTTTCATATATTTAAAATGGAGAACTATAGAGATTCCAGGGGCAGAATAAACCAATCAGCATGTTCTCATGCAATAACAGGTCTTGTGATGATATAACGTGTACTGTGGGGCTGGCCATGATCGCAGGAGAGGGCGACTGCCTCTGTGTACAAGAGTTCAAAGCCAGCTGCACTCACAATTTTACTTTTAAAGTTCTTAGCCATTTTCAGTTTTACCAGTAGAAGTCTATATATAGTAAGTAGGTCACTAATCATCAGCTACTAAAAATAACTGTCCTTGAAAATAGGAAGGTGATTTGTTTAATCAGTAAAACATTTATAGGGTGCTTACCATATGCAAGGCTCCAGGGATAAATTAAGAGATAAAGTAAAATGCCTGTTAGGAGGTGGCAGCTGCCTTAGTCAGATGATTTTAACACAACTTCACGTAGGCGAAGTCTGCAATGCAGGACTAGGAGATGCAGTGGGGTTCTATTCTAAGGGCACAAAGAGTCATGTGCTAAAACATATCTTTTAAAAGTGCCAATTTTATCTGATGGGAGATTTGTTTATTTCAAAACATACATTAAAAAAGAAGTAAATTTTCAAATATGTTTCTTTCATTTAAACCAGTGACCTTTCTCCTATAGAAGACTTTTAAGGAAAAGTTAGGATATAATTATCAGTCTTGGGGTAGGAGTCACAGAAGCTTTAGTTACCCTGTGAGTACCTTCTTGCCCTCAGTACTAGAGGAATCAGTATCACACTATTTTACACTTATATGGCACAATATAGTTTATAAAATGAGTCAAATACCTTTGCCCCTCATGATAAGGCAGTGTACCTCCTGACTTTACAAGGAAGAGTTGGGGTTAGACATACTATGAGATGACTTCATTTCAGTGACTTGTTAAAAGCCACAGAGCTGGGGTTGGAGACATGGCTCAGTGATTAAGAGCACTGGTTACTTTTGCAGAGGACCCGGGGTTGGCTTCCAGTTCCAGAGGACTCGACACCCTCTTCTGGCCTGTGCAGGCATTGCACGAAACATGTGCACTTACATATGTGTAGGCAAAACACCCATAGACATAAAAATAAAAATAAAAACATTTTAAAATTAAATTATAGCACTGATAGGTGCAGACTCAGATGATTTCAAATCTCATATCTATTAGTTTTTCTGCTATGTTGGATGTCCTCTGTGACAATAATTACACATAGATGACCTAAGAAGAATCTATGGTCACTTCATGGTTTATACCCATTTTCTTGCTGTCTCTGTGGGAAAAGAGTGCAGAAGTGAAAAGGTGGCCTTCAGGTGATGTTAGCCATGAAGATTCTGGGAGGTTGGAGGGGACAATGCTCTACTTCATGTCTGGAAAACTTTAGGTGAAAGGGCGTGTGAGGGAGAAACTTGGGTACACAGATGGCACAGTGGTGGCAGTTTAGAGAACCATCATAAAAGGCTTTAAGATTTGTACATCCTTAGATTTCAACTCTCTAGCCAGGAAGCTTTGGCACATATTTGACTCCTTTTCCCACAGATGCCTCATGACCTTGGGCTTGCTGTTTTGACTTTTCCATTCACCAAAACTAAACCAGTTAATACTACTGATATTTCAGGAAGATATAACATCATGAAAATGTTTAAGATTCCCATCTTAAATTATGTAGTCTGGAAATACCTTGGGACATGATGATGATCAAAAACAAGTGGGCACATCTAAGTTGGCAATGCTAAATTCCTGAACTACATGTATCTATGCACATACATATATACATATATATGTCACATCACATCTGTCATAAGATTAATAAAGCATTGGCCTATGGTAATTTTAGATTTGATGAAAACCATATAATGTAGTTCAAGATTTAAAAATTAATCAGCAGAACCTAAGAAGTGCCAAACTAAAGCCACTGAATGCCTGCCAATTGTTCTTGGCAGGAAGCAGATGACTCATCCTGAGCATGTGCATCTGCCGGCACTATGGGCCACAATTACTGTCTTCAGCTTACTGAATAACAGGACACCTTGGTCATTCAGGAGACTGCTGAAAAGCAGCCACTCACTAGTAAGAATCCCAAAGTAGCCCATAGTTTCCTGTGATAAAACTGAGAATATTAAGAGGAAGGTAAGAGTTATTCCGAACATCTAGGAAATTTATAGCAAATTTTTATGCTGGAAGAGACTGAGTATGATGAGTCCCAGGGAAGCAGAGATAGAGAAATTCCAAAATTAGGATGGAAATGTAATATTGTTATTCAGAGATTTGATCTTTTGCCAAGAGAGAGGGAATAGGATTAGTTGCTAGATGCGAAGTAGACACATTTATTCGGGTTGCAGAAGAATGGGGACATTTCTGAAACCCTTCCTGATAAAACTCTGATAAGCCACTATTTCCTGTATGAATACCTGACAAATAAAGAAGGGAAGAAGTCACTACCTTGGTCTAAACTTCGTGAGTTGGCTGAGAGTTTCAGAGAACTTGAAAAGACTGAGACACATGGAAAGGTGAGAGTACATGGGAAATTTCTGTCTTCTGTTCATTGTTGTGAACCTAAAATTGCTATAGAAATTAAAGTCTATTAAGAATAAAACCACAAAAGACAGAATTATTGCAGAAGGATCAAAGATCAAGACAGTACTGGCTAGAACAGTAACTGAAGCTTGGGCTTTAAGTGGCTCTGTAACCTGGGGTGAGATTGCCTTTCTGGGCCTCTGTTTTTCTCTGATAAAATTTTTTTTTGTGGATTATCCTCAAAGTCCTTTCTGGTGAAAAATACTGTGATTCATCTTAGGGGAAAGATCTGTATACAGACAACAGTCCCAGAGGAAAGCACAGTTTTGCCAACAGATAAATAGCCTGAGTCGTGTTGCCATTTCCCCAGGGAAATCTACACTCTGTTATTACAGATTTGCAATAACAGGTGTGTGGATGGGAGTGGAGCAGGAGCTCAGGGAAATGATTATTGTGAGCAGGGAAGGGGGCCATCGGTTAAGGTGGAGAGGATTAGTCACGAAGGCTGGGTTGGGGATTACTTTTCACTGTAACCTCATTCACACGGCCACAGGGAGATCCTAGAGTTGCATTTTCTCATCTTACTTGCCACCCAGAAAATGGCTGTTTAGTGGGGGCTCCTTTATAAAAAGAATGCTGCATGAGCCCAGAATTGTTAAAGGAAAACACAAGAGGTGTAGATGTTGCATATCCTTTTCCACTCTGCAAGAACACAGAAGAAGAGTCCCTTGAAGGTGTAACTGATTTTCTGCATGCACCTTTACCAGCATAGCAGGAAACACTGCAGGAAAATGATGCAGTGTCAGATGATCCCACAGCAAAAGGAGATGAATAGACAAATCCTCACAGCGATCTTGAACTGTCTCTAAATATTCTCCCAGTTCATTCTCTCAAGCACAGAGCATCTGTTTGTCAGCCACTGGGGCTCTTCTTCAGAATGATAACACCGTAGGCAGTTACATAGAAGAAAATTCTGAACCTCAGCTTTCAAAAAATACCACTAGGCAGATTCTTTTTTTTCTTTTGAAAACAGCCCTCCACCCCTACCTTATTTTGGAGGAGGCATGTTCATGACAAGTGTTCTTCTCAATGACTGCATTGTAACTCAACCACCTGGCGCTTTGACATTATCAGACTGCAGAGAGGCGTGGTCCTGTCCAAAGCACTGACTGCACAGGTGAACGTAGGGAACCAGATTCTGCAGTTGGCCTCTTATAGGTCCTCATCTCCTGATGGCTCTTTCCAATTTTATGTTAGCTCTGCATGTGGAGAACTGTTAGGTAGCACAGAAAACAGGTGTTTTATATTGACACAAATCTCCAAGGTTTGAGAGTTTATGAATATTGATGTCTGTGATGTTTATCTCCTATTTCCTGGGATAAGCTTGATTTCTGATTATTTTTCTTGATTTTTGATATTGAAAATGTGAGGGAGGAAATCAGTGTTTCTGAAACTTCAGTATATATAGAATCATCTGTGGGGGGCTGGGAAATGGCTCCTTGATAAAGTGCTTGCCAAGTACACACGAGGACCTGAGTTTGAGCCCCACCACCCATGTAAAAATCCAGGTTTTGTGGCTTGTACTTGAAATCTCAGCAGTGGAGAGGAAGAAACAGGCATATTGTGGGGTGCACTGGCCAGCCAGCCTAGCCACAGTGAATCCCAGGTCCCCGCAAGAGGCTCTACTCAACAAACAACATGGGTGGTTTCTGAGAAATGATACCCAAGACTGTCCTCTGTCCTCCACATGCATCCACACACATGTACATGCACACTTGCACACACACACACACACACACACACACACACACGAATCTTCTAATGTAGCAATTGAAAATGAATATACACGTCCTTAGAGACTGTGATTCAAAAAGTCTGAGGTGAGGGCGCCTTTCGGCTGATAGCCAAACATAGTTATCGAGATGTCATATACTCACAGCAAACTGTTCCTAGCCTTGGTGCATGACTCATTGAATTTTTAATACGTATCCATTTGTATATCTACAACTCAGCTAAAACAATGAATATTGCCAGTCCCCCAGAATGTTTGCTATTCCCTTTCCCATCACCTCTACCCCCCCAACTGTCCAGAGACATTCACAATTCACACCATTCCAAGACATTATATATATATATATAATTTTTATTTTATGTGTAGTGTATATTGCCTGCATATAGGTAAGTGCACCCGTGTCGTGCAATGCCTGCAGAAGTCAGAAGAGGCAGTTGGATCCCCTGGAACTGGAGTTACAGACAGTTGTTAGCTGCCACGTGGGTGCTGGGATTTGGACCTGGGTCTTCTGCAAGAACAACCAGTGTTCTTAACCACTGAGCCAACTCTCCAGCCCCCAAGACATTTTTTTAAAAAACAACTCAAGTAATCTTCATGGAAAAACTTCATCTTTTGTGCAGGTGCACAATGAGCTTATTGTAGGCATTTGGAGCTTTATAAAAGTTTATAATAAGCTCTATACAGGACACTTATGAGCTCCATAAAGGGCACTGAGGCCATAGAGGCCATTATGAGCTGTATGCCACTGTAGCTATACCCAGGGCACTATGAGCTCAATATGGGCACTATGAACTAGATACTGTGTAATACTATTCTTGTCTGTGAAACAATTTAACAATTTAGGAAACCTCAGACCTAATTGGAATTTATCCAGCCATTTATTATTTCATTAGAATATGTGCTCCATGTGGACAGGAAATTTTGTCTTTCACTGTTTCTGTATTCTCAGTACCTAGAACACTGTAAGTACTCAACAAACATTTGTTGAAGGAATTGATTCTGGGCATCCATCTGTGCATTGTTTACCACCAGCTTCCACCATGATGCATGAACTTTTAGGTACACAGGAAAAATAATAACCCGCCTCCTCCAAGATGACTAGACTGCATCTCTGTGTTTGCCCAGCTTGTCTAGTTCAAGTTCAGATAAGTACTGCAGTTTATCGTGGTGCTACAATTTTTAGAAATTTCTTTAACCATGTTCCTGCCTGGGGAAGAAATTCAGTTATTCTTCTTATGTGGATCTATGAGTGACTGAGTATTCCTATTGAGAACCAGCCTCAGATCAGTTTCTGGTGAATTTTTGCTTAGCAGCACCAGTCTGTTCTTTTATTTCCAGTTTTCATTTATAACAATGTCAAATAATCCATTTTACAATAATCAAGGGGATTATTTGCCCCTGCATTGAATAGGATTTATTAATTTGAGTAGTCATTGATGCACAGGGAAGTGAGTCCTTAAGAAGCCACACTGCCATTGGGTGAGTGTCTAAGAGGAGCTGGGTTCAGGGATGGTGGAAGATGAAGGCAGCGGCACTCTTGACGCTCCTGCTGTCAGCAGCAGCGAGGGACATCCCATCTCTCTGGAACTGCATCACTACTCATAAACCGAGCCTACGTCAGGCAGTTTTGACAGTTAACTACCTCAATTTCATCACTTTCTCTTTGGTTCTTTTCTTTCTCTTTGTTTCTGTTTGTTTATTTGTGTCTCTTTCTTTCTCTTTCTTTCTTTCTTTCTTTCTTTCTTTCTTTCTTTCTTTCTTTCTTTCTTTCTTTCTTTTTTTTTCCTCTTGTGTAATGCTAGGGATCAAACCCAGGGCAATGTGAATTCCAGGCAAGTGCTCTACCACTAAGCTAAATTCCCAGTCCTTGGGTTTGTAAGACGGTCTCATTATCTAGCCAAGGCTGGTCACGAGCTTGGGATTCTCCTGCCTGGCTTTCTCTGTGGCCTTGCTTATGAAGTCTGAGAGCTCTAGGATACTTCTCTAATAAATGATACCTTGTACTTTTGAATTCTCCACCAGCCTATACATGAATATATTCTCAGATGTGCATAAGTGATTCTGCTTTGAGTGAACTGGAATTGCCTAAGGCTAGACAAGGGGAACAGGAGTTTGGTAACTTCAGGCCTTGAATGGCTGTCATTTAAGTCATGGTTGCTACAGAAACTGGGATGTGGTTAAATTTCACATTTCATTTGCAAACCCCATGAGATTTTCCTTCACTGCTAGTGAAATGAATTATCCCAATAGCTCAGAGACATAATCTTATAGAATCTTGCAGCCATAGATAATCAAACTCCCTGCAAAGGCAAATCTTCATGGATCATTCAAGTTAATTAATACTGAGTTGTGAATGCTGTAAAAATTTAGTTCCTCAAACTCTGCAAGCTTCTATTTTATCATCACTCTGGGGTTGGGCTGGCAGATTGGCATGCACTGGGACATGCTATTCACAGCGGCAGGGTAAATGCAATGAACTGGAAGACAGGTGTATTATTAGCACAGAAGGTTATTTTAGCATGCTGGCAAACAGTGGGTTGCTTTACCGACTCTGTGGGTATTTTCTTCTCAGTACATGCAGATAAAGCATCTCTTTTGGAATCAGGTCCTATTCTTAGGACTCAAGTTCTATATTTCATGGGAAGGGACACTGTGCCAGACCCAGAGTCACAATCTAAAAGCTCAGATATCACAGTAAATGTAGCTCAGAGTTCTAGCTTCCTTCCTTATTGAAATACCTGGGTCACTTTGGGTAAGTGGCTTTACCTCTCTGAGCTTCTGAAAATCAGGGTAATGATAGTTCTTACTACATGTGATTAAATAAAATACTACTTTTTTCATGTTCAGCACAGTATCTGGAACTCAGGAAGTGCTTGATAAACATGTTGTTACATTATTGTTCATGTTCATTAGGGAGTAGAGTCTGAATAGGGAATGAGGGTAGACAAAAGAAGAGGAAAAAGATTTTGATACAGACATTTGTCCATATACTTGTCATTGTTAGTCTGTGCCATGCATTTGGAATACAGTAGTGGAAGGTGGATCTTCCCACCCTTGTGGAGCATTTATATTTCACAGGTGGGGTAACTAATAAGCAATACATGCAATAATTTATATAGGAAGTTATAGTGTGATATCATGAAAAAATAAATCTAGTAAATAGAATTAGGAGTACCTAGGGGTGGGGAGAGGGGCCAAAAAAAATTCAGCACTCTCCTTGTAACCAGAGTCTGGGTAACTCTGCTGTTCAAACTGTGAGTCTTGAGCAAGATTGCCTTAGCTTCTAGCAGGAGCATCAGACAGAAAACATTGACTGAAAGCTTACTCTGTGCCCAGTCTTACTCAAAGAGCATCATATTTAATGCTTTTTAAATCCCTAAAAAAGGCAGACATTATTATTTTTCCCATTTTATAAAAATTGGATTTAAAGAACAGAGGTGCGAAGTAAACTAACAAAGGGCACAGTCAATAACAGAGCTGGGCCCAGTGCCAGCGTTCTTCAGCTCTGAGCTGTACCATCCCCACACAGCAAGCAGTGCCCACACGGCAAAGATTCAGACTGCTGCCTTTCAAAATAAGAAGGATACCTCAACATTCACATCTCTATTTCCTATTTTCTTAGTGTAAACACTTAGATAAAATATTAGATATTCATATCACAATTGTGTTACTTCCACTGATATGGAAAATAAAGTGATTAAAATGTAATTTATCATGAATCATATATTTTGAAATATATATTTGGGAATAGGGCTCAGGGCCTTGTACATCTTAAGTGAGTGCTCTACCACTAAGCTACACTCCATCCCCGACTTTAGAAACAATTTTTAAAAAATCTCTTTGATTATAATTCCTTTCAGTAGTCTATACTTGTTTACTCAGAGGATAGACATGTATTCTTGATATACAGTGGATTTGGGGGCCATTTTGCAGTAAATCAATATTACTCCCAGGATTCGTGACCAAAAGGATTTGAATTGTAGTGTTTTGTTTTGTTGAGACAGGACCTCTCATAGCTTGGACTGGCCTTGAACTCACCATGTAGCTGAAAATGACTTTGAACTCCTGATCCTCCTACCTCTGCCTCCCATGTCCTGGGATTTTAAGCATGTACTACCATGCCCATTTAGAAAAGATCTTTAAAATAAACTTTGAGTTGGATTTTTAAGATTGTCTTTGAATATTGTCTCCCTAATCCAATAGGGAGAGAAAGGCAAACTACTTTCTTTTAGATGTACTTTCTTCAATGGCAATTGTTAAACAGTAGATTCCAGTGGAAAATTTTCTGATTCAAAGTTTTGTCAGCTAAGAGGACTTCCTTTCCGCAAGCTTATAAGAAGTAGTAGACTTAATAGAATATAGAGTAAGACTCAGCAAAATGGAACAGTGATTTCATCTTAAATACTTAATAGCTAAATGACTTCTGAAGCTTCATATTCTTCCATAAAATGGGAACCATCATAACCACCACCATCACCATCACCCCACCTCCTTCATCATTATTGTCTTCCTCTTCTCCTCTTCTCCTCTTCTCTTCTTCCTCCCCCTCCTTCTCCCCCTCCCCTCCTCCTCATCCTTCTCCTCTTCTTCATCCTCCTCCCTTTCCTCCTCCTAGGATTGTGATGAAAATTAAATGATTTTCTACAAATAAAATACTTGGAACAATACCTAGCACATGCTCAACAGTTAGCGGGTGCTCAGTCATTATTAATAAAAAGAACAGGGTTGAGGAGATGACTCAGTTGTTTAAGTGCTTGCTGTAGAAACATTAGGACCTGTGTTCAGATCCCCAGTACCCACATAAAAAGCTGGGTGTGGCATCACATATCTATAACTCTAGTGCTTAGGGAGGCAGAGACAGGTAGATTTCTAGAGTTCACTGGTTAGTGACTCTAGATGAATCAATGAATCAATGAGTTCTAAGTTCAGTGAGGGACCTTGTCTCAGAAAATAAGGTGGAGAGCGTCTCAGAAAACACTTGACAGAGACCTTTGGCTTCCACACATGTGTGCATGCTCATATGTTCATGTGCGTATGTTCAAACATGTACATATACTAGTATACATACAATGCCACATACACACACATGTACAAACAGAAGGGTCACTGAGAGTCTTAGCAACTGTGTAAGTGATGGCTTTGCAGAGTAAGGAGAAATGTTAGGAGTGAGTAGCTGGCTTTGATTATGGTTTTTTGGCATTAGGTGTGGCAATACCTCAAGAAGTAGTCATCAGATCTATTTTTCACTCTCAAACTTTCTGAATAGAAGAAAGGAAGTAATTTTCAGTAAGGAAGAAAGGTTTTACAAAGCAAAGATGAGTGTGGTAAGACGGGTGGGTTCCATGTAGTCAGGAAGGGAGGAAAGGAAAGGCAGAATGGATGCTAGTTGGTGGTGTCTACCAGTAGAGAAGTCAAGAAAAATGAGACAGTGACAAGAGAGAAGAAAAGGAGGAAAGTGACCAAAAGCGAAGGAAGAAGTGGCTGTGGTGGCAGAGCAGAGGTAGTTAGGGGCTGGCAGGAGGCATCCACCGACTAGTAGAACCAGCCCCACAGACAAAGGTGGCAGGCAGGGCTTCTGTTGAGCTGTGGCTGGCATCCCAGTCAGACCAGACATTTTCTTCTCCAATGGTTGTACATGGTGTCAGACATAGTTGTCATTGTATTTATTGTCTGTCAGATATGTCTTCATATCTCACAGTCTATTATTCCCATCTTATAAACACAAACTGAAGCATACTCAATAAATAAGTAGTAAGTACAGCTTCCAGAGGCTCTTGCATATTTCTTCCTTTTATAGTCCTTGAGGTTTCAGATGGTATCATGAAATTACCAATGAGAACAATTCATTAGGATACATTATAGAGAGGAAGAGGAAGAGGAGGAGGAAGGAACAGAGGGAGGGAGGGAAGGTGGAAGAGGCGGAGGAGGGGAAGGAGAATACTGTTCTTTATTTTTGTTTTCTAGCACAAACAACCAACTTTTAAAGAAAGTAAAAGGTTGGCATCTAATGCCACAAATCTGGTATTTGATAATTTTCTGTTAATTATGGATGGCATTTGTTTAACATTTAGGCAATTTGAACAGGAGTTATTGAGCATTAGCAGAAGCAGTAGCAAGAGTTATTCTAGACTCCTGGAAACATGAGTCAAGGTAAACAGAAGTCCTTAGATTAGAGAAGGGCACCAAAAAGCCTTTGAAAAGCTGTTCAACTTGACTTTGACTTACTACATGCACAGTTTCATGGTGAGGCTGTCTGTAATGAGTAGGCTGTCATGAACTTGCCCAGTTTCAAGGTGAGGCTGTCGAGACAGGAAGTACAGATGACAGTGTGAGGACATGGCAGGGTTCCAGTAGAATCTTCATGTGGAAAGGCTAAAGCTGTAAGGACAGTTAGACATGAACCAAAAAATAATGAAGCAAAAATTAGAATGGAGATGTAATTTGAAATTCTCTAATTTTTTTCTATTGGTTCCTTACAAAAAGCAAATAGTCTAAATAATAAATGTATTAACTCTGAATATTAGCAAGTTGTCTATATATACATAAAAGAACTCTGAGATACTGATCAAATACTAATTCTAGAGAAAATAAAATAAAAATCAAATATATGTTGCCTTGTTATCTTAGTATTATCAATGAACATTCTGCCAAGCTGGTACATTGTCATACCACACAAACAGCAAGCACGAGGGTAAAGCAGTGTCACATACAAATCAGGACAAGCAAATTCCACAGTCCAACCTTTACCTAATTTTTGTTTCCAGTTTTAATTTTCAAGCAGCAATCCTAGGAGCAGCCTGTATTTTGATAACCTAACAAAGGAAACTGGATGTCTTATTTTCATCTGAGTGGGAGGAATATTTGGAAATGTGGGTAGGCAATGCTCTCTTCCAGTCAATCCAACTTGCAGTTTCCTTCTGAGCAGAGCACCTATCAGCTCACTCCCAGACTCCAAAGCAGCTTGTTAACATTTAGTTTTGCAAAGAATACCCTTTTTCTCTAGTGATGTGTCAAAGATGCTACAAGAAGATTCCCTTTCTCCCACCACATGACTAAAGAAGTGAGGCTTTCTTGTAAGCTGATAACTCAGCTGTGGTGCTTGATCTGATTCAACTAATGATAAGCTAACTTTGATTTCCACACTGCAGAAGGGGCTGCCCTTTCACATCAAGGCAACAGTCCATGGTCCTGACTTGTTCTATCACTTCGTTATAATTAAAGGAAACACCCAGACAGTGATCTGTGATGCACAAATAAATTTGTCAGACTGACCTCCAGCAGCACCAAGCATCGGAGCAAGGAACTGTTTAGCAGGTTTAGATGTGCTAAATGCTAAACTGGGGTGCATCTCTGTAATGAATAGGTGGCTAATTCACTGGACTCAATGTTTAACATTTACAAACACATTTCTCTTTGGGGAAATTTTGAAGCATTGCTAGACTAAACTGTTGGCAAAATAGAGATTGTTGATGCCTCCTTTCCTTTGTTTATACACTGGCTCATGTTTGTGGGTATATATGGAATGGATGACTTTTTCCAGCCTCACTAGATACTATTGCTTGATTGTAATGCAAAGTACCAGAAGACAGCTAGAGTATCAAATATATTTATGGCACAGTAGCAGGCAGGTCAGAGAAAGAATAAAGATGGATGGTTTCCATCAGCACTTGAAATATTTATCTGGACAACAAAGCCTCTTGGAGGCTTGGAGAAAGCAGAGATCACCTCTTGGTTATAAATGAACATATACCCACAAACAT
>NW_008346927.1:633783-651696 GCF_000622305.1 Nannospalax galili
TATATATATATATATATATAGTTAGAAAAGTCAGGGCCATGTGCTGCAGGCTTTCAAACCTAATTGTTAATAGTTATTTTGAAAAGGACTTTAAAGATTCCGGGTATGGAAAAGAATCCAGGAGTCTTCTATTCCCTACCATCAGGAAATCTAACCAAGGAGGCCAGTGTTGCTCGCTCTTCAGAGACTGGCCCTTTCTGTAGGGCAAAGGGGTGAGAGTGAAGGCACGATCACCTGGGAGGAAACTGCACACAGAGCTGCCTTTGTTCTTTAGCTGAAATCCTGCAAAGGGCTGTGTTACTTTCCTAGCTCTGCTCCCTAAAAGGAAAAGAGCTTTGTGTAATATTTGCTGCATTGTAACATGGCAATTTTCTGGGAAAATGTCATTTGTGATTTATAAACATAAAAGTCAAGGCTGTCTGTACCGTCCCCTCCATCCCATGCAGATGTTAATCTTTTGACTTCTTCTCATTATTATGAGAAGTAGAGGAAAGACATTTCCAGTCAAATAGAAGTCTTGCCAGGCCCAGAATCTTAGTTCATCTCTTCTTTAAAGGTACTTACTTCTCTGAAGTGACTCATTTAAAAAATTCAAAATCTTGTGAAAATTGGTCTGAACTTAATATTTTAAAAGTATAAGTCACATTTAGGGCTACATGGTCAGGCACGAAAATTTTCTGTTGTGTTATCTCAAGGTGGTGGATTAAGTTTATTTCACAGGGAACTCTGTTTCCCTAAAGGGAAGAACTTAGGAGGGGCTGCACAGAGGGTGTGTCTTCTTCATGGACCCAATGGTTAGATTATATACCTTAACAGCCTTTCATCTGGCAGAATCCATGAGTGAAGCACACACTGCTTTTCATACAGATATAGAATGCTCTTCTTTGAATATAACATTAAGCTAATAGCTGTGGTCCACTAGTCATGGTATGAACTTGGTTTTGTTTGCTGATAAAAATAAGTGTGATGACCCATGCTCTCTCACTGTATCCTACTTGTGCCCAACAAGGTGTATTTCTGGGTTGGCTGGGTAGAAGAAACTTTGCAGTTTGGGTGTAGAACAGATGATATTCAGGTAGACTGAAATCTCAACTCTGATCTCATTAGTGCCGAGCTCCTGTCCATTAAAATGACTGTGCAGTGATTTCAGTTTTAATTTGGGCCTCATTCTAATATGGTTCCATCTCAGCTACTCAAGGCTGCAGAAATACAAAGTAGTGGATGTTCTGAAATCTCCTCTTTCTTTCTCATTCTTGTCCAATGTAAAGACCTGGATCCTAAATTTTCCTCCTGACTTTCTTTTATCTTCCCTCTTTATTTCTAGCTTTAGAAAGATGCATAACAGTTCTGTACAGTGGGATGAGTATGAGAGTCCAAAATCAGAAAAACATGAGCTTGAGTTTCAGCTTTGGCTACATATATAATCTTGGGCAAAATTTCAAGCTTTTAGAGCCCCGGTTTATGCATTTGTAAAATTGGAGTAAACAGCAAGGCATGGAGAAAAAACAGCTTTCGAAGTTGGCTGTGAGGGTTAAGCAGTCTCTGTATCCTGTGTTTACAGTGATTAAATGGAGGGGTGTGAAGCCATGTAGGACTTATGTGTAGCACACAACAAGGAACATAGGAATATCATTTTCTTTATTCATCTTCTGGGAGTCAAAACCCTTGTGAATTTTGGAAGCCAAGGTTTTCTATTTATAGTGTCAATAAGCTCTCTGAACTGGAGAATCAGAATAGGTCAGAAATATTCACCTCCCTTGCCCAGTGGAAGAGTATTCTGCAGGGTAGAAACTTAGAAAAACAAATGTGAGAAGCTTATGGATATTACCTGATGTTCACTGTCATGGCCTCGTTCATTAGCCTGTAGTACAAAGCTACCATGAGCACGGTATGCAAGGCGCCTTCTCCATCAGTCTCTGCACAGGCATCTAACCCTGCCACCTTGGTGCACCAGTCGCCTTGACAGAATCACTCTGGACAATCTTCTCTTAGTCCACCTACCAGAGGCATCATTTAAAACTTGGCAAATCTTTACATATGTTTCCAAACTTTATGGCTGGTCTGAAGTGAAATTTCTCTGTGTAGTAAGATGAAGGCTTCTAGTCAGTAGTTTGCTCTGCTTTCCCTACTGCAGAGGTGAGGTAATCACAAGCAAGACCTGCTGTCCTGGAGACTTAAGGAAGAAGAGCCAGTAGTGACGTATATTCAGATGTAGCTGCTCAGAGGATTTCCTGCTAAGAAATGTTTTCCCCAGTCCTCCCAATTTACACCTAAGTAGTGTTTCCTTCTTGTTTTTCCTTAAACCGATGAATTACTGAGAGTTCTTACTTATGTAGGGATTGGGTGGATAAAGGGGGATGAGACAGTAAGAAGGGCTAGGTCCAGAGGCACAATCCAGGAGTGTGGGTGTTCCAGAGCATGGTGAAGAAAGTAGCTCAAGAAGGAAAGAGTGATCAACAGTGCTGATAAGTAAAATAAAGCCTGAGCATGGGTCTGGCTGCATGGCAGAGGCCATTTGTTAGTGTCAGGGTCAAGAGTTAGTGGGGTAGGTTTATAAAAGAATGAGAAATGCAGATACTGCAGATAACTCTTTTGCAGTCTACCACTCTCATTTATGTTGTATTCAGTGTAAGACAGTTTACTAATAATACCTTTATGTCTATACACATTGTATTTGCAAGACAGTGTTATCTCTGTATTTCCCCCCATCATTTCATTTCAAAGAATAAAGATCTTCAGAACAACACATGAAAGCCAAACTTTAGGGCTGGACAGATGGCTCAGTGGCCAAGAGCACTTGCTGCTCTTGCAGACAACCTGAGTTGGGATGCACCCATGTTAGGTGGCTCACAACTGCCTGTAACTCTAGACCCAGGGGATCTTGAACTCTCTTCTGGCCTCTGCTGGCACCTACACATACACATACACACATACATAAAAATAAAATAAATCTTTACAAGAGAAAAAAAAAAAAAGAAAACCAAGTTAAAATGGCTTCAAGATTTCTCCCAACTGAATAATTCTAGTGATTTCCATTTCCATCTACTTCCTGCCAGATTAGCCTCATGGCATCTATTATTTCTTTCCTGTTTGTAAAAGTAATATTACAGAATTACTTAGGTCTGTATCGTAAGGATCCAAAAGGGCAAAACAATGGTCAAAGGACTTGTTACAGACACAACTAGAAAAGGTGCCTCACTCAGGATAGGTATTTGTACCTTTTTTGCCAGCATATCCAACTTTACTGAGTCTCATTGTACTAGGCTCTATGGAAGTGGGTCATCTGAGGGGCTGTACCTCAGGATAGCCTCCCCTTCTACATAGGGCACGTACTTTAAAGCAGCATTTTAAGGTGTGTCTTTGTGTACTTACCCAGTGGCTTATACCACTTATGATTGCCTGCTAAGAACATTCTTCAGTTTTCTGGAAAATGCTATTGAAGAGGCTGGCTGCTGTGTTGTGGAAAAAGAACCCATCTTCCAGTTTACAGTGGACTTGCTTATGCATATTTTTCTAAGCATTTCAATCTTTCTTCCCCCCTCATTTACTTTTTAGATCAGCCTTTCTAAATACAGTCCATGGTGTTCTGTTTTATGTCATGGTAACCCTGACTGCTATGCAGAAGTGGGTCCTGCAGTGTAGGAAGCCTAGTTATAAGAGAGAGATAAATCTGTTTTCTGGAAACTGCATTCCACAGCAGCCCTGGCATAAATGATTCTTAAATAATCTCTTTGTTTATTCCCCACACAGAAGGCACGCAGCTTAAGATGCGTCTTCTAGCATGGCAATACGACTCATACTCATTGTTTCAACTTTTGCTTAAAATTTTTTTTGGGTTGCTGTTGCAAAAGTTTACTGTGCTTTGGGATGTGTCATCTCTTATTTCTTAAGGGGCCAACTGTGCTGAGAGAGAAAAGGTCAAGCTACACTGTTCTGAGATTTCATTTCGGGAAATTCCAGGCCCCAGCCCAGCTTGCTGTGTGCATATCGGCCTATGGAGGCTCCGCTCGCTGTTGCTGCAGCTGTTGCCGAGTACAGAGCTCATTTATTTTCAATCAGCTGGAGCTTCCTGTAAGTGTTGCCCGGATGCCTTTTCCTATTGCTACTCAACTGAGACTTTTTGCAAGATTTATCACAACAGTTTCAGCTTTACAGGGCTGTAGAATATATACCTCTAAACTGATGACTTCAAAACTCAGATGGAATGTTTGCAACAAATTCTAAGATGCCAAATACCTCATGTAATCCAACCACTGCCATGTGGTGGGTAGCTCTGTGCAGAATTGGAAGCTGAATAAGGAGTTTGAAGGAACATAAGCAAAATGTCTTCTCTTATGTTTAACATCTGAACTGTGTCACAAGAGAGGTTTACATGAATCTGAAGGAGAATTCAGTCAGAAACTTGACGCCAACTCCCTTGTCTTAAGATAAGAATTTTAGTGACTTGCCCATGATCATGTGGCCAATCACGACTTTATTCTCCTATAATACTTTTGCTACAGTTGATCATGGGGATAAAAATCTCAAGATACTAAACAGTAAACAAATAGTTCCTTTCACAGTGAGACATTTATTCTTATAATTCTTTATCCTAGAGTTCTAGGAACATTATGTTTGATTGCAATAGCTTTAATATGGTCTGTTGTTTCTGACCTTGTTAGACGTGTACGTTTTGATAAGATAGAAATGCACATTTATGTTCTGTCTGTATGTGTACTCATAGGCATGCATGTGTATTTGCTTGTGTCAATAGTTCATTTGTCTTAAGGATAGGAGGTAAATATATCTGAACTTGTAAAAAAAAAAGTAGTAAAACAATTCCAATATATGCCAAGGTATTTAAATTCTAGTAATTATTGTCTATTGCAAACAGCAAAAACATGCAGTGTTGCCCATTAATCCCCCTGTGAAAGCTGGGTAAAACAGTCATGTTCTAAAACAAAAGGGAATGCCATGAAAATGTTCATGCTTCACCTTTTTCTCTGTCTTCTCCCCTTGGCCGAGATGATGCAGAGTTGGTGATGAGCCTTTGATCATGAATCTTGTGAAATAAAACACCTTTACTTACATTTCCGGACAGTGATCACACCATGGTTGTCCTCATCAACCTTTAGATTGTTGGATCTCTTGGCCAAACTCATCAGCTGCACTCTTAGCTTGTTGCCCAAGACTATCCATAAGGAAGGATGCTTGTACTTTGGAGATGCTCTCCCAGAAGATAATCAATTTGCTTGTCTGTGGGTAACACTGTACACTCTGGAGTCAGATTATCTGGGTTGGAATTCAGGCTCTGCCTCTAGCTAGTGAGGCATTCTGGGGTGTTCGAAGTTTTGAGCCTCATTTTTGCATTCATGACAATGTGGGTAATAGCTCCTCCTTCACCTCAGGATTACTGGGAAGCTCAAATGAGATAATCTTTGATGCAAGTTAAAACCTGTAGAGATAGTAGCTATTTCTGTTATTTTATATGAAATTAAGTTTTCGTAACTTTTAGAGAGGGATGGGGTCAGATTTCCTAGATTTTGCAAAAGGTGCACCTGACTGGAACTGAAGCCTCAGGGCTATCTGCACAGGTGTTGAGAGGTATTCTGTATATCTGGAGTTGTTATTCTGTTCTATTCTTTTGACTTTTAAAGGACTAAGAGGAAAGCCCATTGTTATCCACCCAAAGATCTCCATTGGACAGAATAGCTGACCTTAATCATATGCCAATAAAAAAATCATTCTTTATTCATATTTTAACTTCCTCTCCAGGAAGTAAAACAATGCCACAGACAACAACCCTTTGTCCAAGGTGCACTCAGGCTAGATAAACAGATAAATAGAGCTGTGCCCAGTCTTTTCTTCCTTTCTGCAACTCCTTTGCATGTGTAAGATGACTTGCCTCAAGTCCCCATTTCTCAGGCTGGAGGTCTTTGCATGGATGGAATTCTCACTTGTGTGCTTTGTCGGTAAACCCTCTACCTCTGCCAAGATGACTACTCATAGTAGTTTTTAATTTTATATTAGCTTTCTAGAACTTCATATTAATTAACCATGTAGAATGCATTCTTTGTCTGCCTTCTTCAGATTTTAGGGGAGTTTTGACTGATGAGAACTGCTGCTGTGGGAAGGCTGATATCCGTGTAAGAGGGTGCTCAAGATACATTTTCAAAAGACAAAGAATATAAGCTTTCATTGGAGTACATATAACAATAGTGTGACGGGAAAAGGAAATCTACCCATGCATTTAATGTCACTTATGTGTCGAATATTGCTTTTTGACTGACTTTATACTTTAGGACATAGTATTCACCTTATAGCGATTTTATAAATGCTTACTAAAATTTATGTTAAAAGAGGAATCAAAGTTAAAATGGAGAAAGCAATCTTAAGAAATAAATAACCTCGATTGTCTACTGGAGCATCTGTTTGCAACTGCCTTGCTTGCTAAGGCACCCACCATAAACTTTGTCAAAAAAAAAAAAATCTTTGCTCCTGTTTTAAATATCTGCCTCTGCACATATGCCTGCAGAGGGAATTTCCTTCTGCAGTCTCAGGGCATATAAGCACTTGTGCTGATAATTACCTAGGCTGTGACTTAAACCCACCAACCCTGTGACAGTTAAAGAAATAATGCAAGGACATTTATAAAAACTGTGAAGAAACTAAATTGGGGGATCAAGGTCTCTGGGAGGAAATGCCACTCAAATCTGCTGGCATGAATAAATTTTCCTGATTTCTCCACTTGAGTCTCTTAGTGCCTTTTCTGTGAATCACTGATCTTGTGCCTCAGTTTCCCATAGTATTCAGGTAAATTCAGGATTATAATCTTTTATGAAACAAATCTAAGATTCTAGTAGCCATGGACATTGCTTAGTATTTAATAGAATGGAATGGTCAACTTGTCATCAAGGAAGTGGTAAAAGGAATGCTCTGGTGGACCCTCATGCCCCTGGACACCAGTTGAGTTGTTGAATTTCTATTTGCTTCTATTAGCTCCTTTGAGTTTGGTCCCAAACTTGTATTTGTCAGGTACACTATTATTTTAATTAGAGTTTAAAATTATCTGAATTGGGGATGGGGAGATGGCTCAGCAGTTAAGAGTACTTGCTGCTCTGGCAGAGGACCTGAGTTCAGTTCCTGGGATCCATGTTGAGGCAGATTACAATGGCCTGTGACTCTAGCTCCAGGGAATTCAATGCTCTCTTCTGGCCCCCTCAGAACCCATATTCATGTGCCCTGTATGGAGCCCATGTAGTGCCTTGTATGGATCCCATAGTGCCCTGTGTGGAGCCTATAATGCCCTGTGTGGAGCCCCTAGTGCCCTGTGTGGAACCCATGGGGTCCCATGTGGAGCCCATGGTGACCTGTGTGGATCCCATAGTGCCCCGTGTGGACTCCACTTAGTGCCCCGTGTGGAGCCCATGGCACCCCATGGGGAGCCCATGCTGCCCCGTATGGATCCCATGCTGCCCCGTGTGGAGCCCATGGTGCCCCGTGTGGAGCTTTTGGTTCCCTTTATGGAGCTCATAGTGCCCTGCATATGCTCACCATTTCCTGTGCAAAGCTCACAGCCCCCTGTGTGGAGCTCTGAGTGCATTGTATGGGTGTTTGGGTATTGAGTAGAGCTTCAACATAGGAATGGTGGTGGGAAGGAGAGACTTAAATATTTAATCCTTAGCTTTTTTTTCAGGTCTTTAAATATTTCATTATCTTCTGGTTTCCTTTGTTTCTATTAAGAAGTCAATTCTTGCTGTAATTACTGTCCCTTCCAGGTTAGCTGTTTTCTCTGGTATGTTACAGATGGTCTTTTTGTTCCAGAGCATAATTAGTTTTATCAATATATGTCTAAGCATGGCTTTCATTTATGCAGCTTGCTTGGGTTAGCAGTTTCCTGGGTGTTTGGAAGGCTGTTTTGGACTATCCTTCACATGTTTTCCTGTTCTCCATGTCTCCGTTCCTCTTCTGGGACCATAATTTACACAGAGTTGAGATCTTCCCATTCTGCTTTCCAAGTCTTTTACTTTTACTCATATGTTTTAGTCTTTTTCTCCTTGTGCTTCATTCTATGTTGTTCTCTTTGATTTTTACATTGCTTCACTCTCTCTCACGTCACTGGCATCTAAATAGTGTTAAACCTACTGTTGAATTCTTATTTTAAAATTTCATTGGCTCATATTGTACGTGTATGAGTATTTTGTCTGCATCTACATAAGTGTACCCATGTTGTGTGATGCCTGTGATTTTCCTCTGTTTCTAGATCATGCCTGGCAATTACTATTTTACTGAGTCCAATGCCTTTAGAGTAGGTGCTTATTTACATTATACAGCATTATTTGAATTATGGCTCTTACTGCTGAAAATGGAAATTCAGATCTCTTTCAGCATCAACTTTTATATTACATATAGTGGAAGATGTCCATACCCCTGAAAGCCCATAATATGTTTTGAAAAGTAATATATATGGTGTAGATTTAAGGGAGAATGTGAACTGTCTCTGAATTAAAGCTGAAAGAAGTAAGGGCACGCCATAGGACCTGTTCTGTCTGACCGTGCGTGGTCTTCTTGTTTCATTCCATGTATTGTGCTTGCTAGTTATTTTTTTAGATGTGATTGCTAAATATAATGCCTTCTTCTTCTCTACTACCAATAGGGATTTATTTCATTTTGTTTGCAGTGCTAAGGATTGAACTCAGGGTCTCCTGGTATATTAGTATAGTGCTTTACCACTTGGTCCCTCAACTTCCCCATTTTTAGTATAAGATTAGTATCTAAACCCATAGTACATTGTTTTAACTGGGCAGATTTGAGAGGGGGACACAATGATGAGGTAAGAAAAAAATTAAAGGACTAAAAATGCAGTAACACTAAGATAGTAATTCACAAGACGAATAACTGGAATTATTTTCCTAAGTGGACTCAACTTGAAGAAAAAACACTAATTGCTATTGCAAAAAAAAAGCCATCTGAAGTAGAAATTGGTTTTCATTTAGTAGGGAATATATTATAGAAAGTGGAGGTAACTGCATGTAAAATTCTGTCATCAGATTAGTAGAACAGTTCCAAATGGTTGTCTGAGGCCAACATCTAATGAGGACAAAAACCTTGTCTCTGGAGAATTTTGGATGATGCTTGCAGAAATAGCATATGTGCATGAAGTAAATTGGATTGTTTTCACAAGTGGAAAGTTTCATATAGTAAAAAGCTTTTCTTACACGCACTCCAATTTCACAACAAGGGTGATGCAGAATACCTAAACACAGAATGGAGCTCTCGTGCAAGATAGCAATTCCTTTCAAGGTTGTCCTCAGCTACATAGTAAGTGTGAGGCCAACCTGAAATACTTGAGATGTTGCCTTAATATAAACTGAAACTAAATTAAGTCTCTCTCTACTGCTAACACAAATTTTTCCAGCTATAGTCCTTTTTTGCTATGATTTTTATATTGTTTTTAAAATATTTTATTTATTATTTTAATTTTATGCATGCAAATGTATTGCCTGCATGTATGTAAGTGCACCCATGTCATGCAATGCCTATGGAGGTCAGAAGAGGGCATCTGATCTCCTAAAACTGAAGTTATGGGTGGTTGTTAGCTGCCATGTGGGTGCTGGGAACCAAACCCACGTGCTCTACAAGAGCAGTCAGTGTTCTTAACTGCTGAGCTGTCTCTCCAGTCTCAGATTTTATATTATTTTTAAAAGGGAATGACTATACATATATACCTGATACAAATGATGCATATACAAGGTGGTAGTCATGGAAAGTAGTAAAACTTGAAAAACAAAATTATAATAATTGGACATGGCACTTTGGCAAATCAGATGCTGAAAACCTTCAACCTTACAAAATAAAGAAAGCATTGCTCAACCTTTAGAACACTGCTTAACAAATAGATTTTTTTCTGGCTTGAAGACATCATAACTGTGCTGGATAGTGTCAATTGTCAACTTGACATACCTGGGTGGAGGGAGCTTCAGTTGAGAAATTGTCTCCATTGGATTGGCCTGTGGGGCAGTCTCTTGATTGTTGAGTGATATGGGTGGGCCCAGCCCACTGTGGCCAGTGCTACCCCTGGGCAGGTGGTCCTGTGTTGTGTAAGAAAACAAGCTGAGCACGAGCCAGGGGAGCAAGCCAGTAAGCAGGGTCCCTGCTCTGAGCTCTTACTCTGGTTTCCCTCAGTGATGAATTGTGACCTGGGAAATGTAAGAGAAAAGAAACCCTTTCCTCTCTGAGTTGGCTTTGGTCAGTGTTTTTATCACAGCTATAGAAAGCTAACTAGGATAATAACCTTCTTGATTTAGTAGATCTGATTTGAGCTCATTTCAAAGCTAACACACATAAATTCTGACCATGGAGTGATGGGAACAGTTCAATAAATTCCATCCCATGTCATTCTATGGAATACTCACAAGGATTGAACAGTGTGGCATCCATGACAGAACATGGTTTCAGGTCACAAATGCCTCTCACCAGTGCCATCTTTGCAGTCACACTCTCTTTCATGTAAAATTGCTCCATGACTGCTGGGTCAAGCTCATTCCTAGGGCTCATCTGGTAGACTAATGACCTGGCTCAGTGGATGACCTTGCACTGAGAGACATCTCGGGATGCTAGCTTGCCATGATAGGCTTTAACACAAATGATAGAATGTATGAATCCCAGTGCAGGGGCGATGGGCGGGTGCCACTGGGGAAGGAGCTATAAAGTTGATTAAGATATTCTGTATGAAATACACAAAATTCAATAAAGAATTTTAGAAAAAAGAAAGCTAGCTGAGCATGAGCCAGGGAGCAAGCCAGTAAGCAGCATTCCTCCATGGTTTCTGCTTCAGGTCCTGCTTGGTTTCCTGCCCTGACTTCTCCCAGTGATGGATTGTGATCTGGAAGTATAAGCCCAATATACCCTTTCCTCTACAAATAAAAATTTGGGAAATAGAATTAATGATTTTTTTTCCATTTTATGAAACACCATAACATACCATGTCCTCAGCGGTACATCTCAAAGCTCCGAGATATGCTGATTGCAAAAAAGATAATGGGAAGACTAAAGTTTGCAAACTCTATTTGGGAGTATGTGCAAACTCTGTTTTATGGCTTGTTCAGGGGGAGAGGAAGATGGATTCTAACACCCATGTCTGGGTTGGAGAAAGAGCTTCATAAGAATAGTGAGGAATTATTCACGTAATGAACAAAGGAAATGTGTTCTATATTCAAAATTGGCATGAACATATACTCCTTTACCTTAATTTATTGGCTCAGTCTTTTGTTAAGATACCTTCTAAAATATGGGATGGACAAATGTTCATATACACACACACACACACACACACACTCAGAGCTAAGACTTTCAATACTATGTTGGATAAAAGTGATGAGAACTGCATCTTTGTTCCTGATCTTAGCAAAGCTTTCGGCTTTCCCCATCAGCTAGCTGTGGACTTGTTATATATGGCATTTATTACATTGATGTATGTAACTTTTATCATTGATCTGTTTAGAACTTTTGTTATGAATGATGTTGGGTTTTATCAAATGTCTTTTCTGTATCTATTACGATAGTCAGGTATGTTTTTATTTCATTATATTTATGTGTGCATCATGTTTATTGATTTGTGTGTGTTTAACCATCCTAATATCCTTAGGATGAATTCCTACTGATCACAGTGCATAATCTTTAACTTACTGTTAGATTCATTTTGCTGGCAATACTGGAATGTCTGAAGATATTTTCAATATAAAGATTTTATAGCAGGGCTGTTTAATAGGCAGCAAGGAGTATCTTCTGTCTACTAAGAATTAGAGTCTGAGTGGAGACAGCCTGGGTCTCACCTCGAGAAGTGGAGATGGCAGGATTTACTGGAATTGTTCATGGAATTAATTTGGTTCTGTGCTCATTCATTCTACCATTTTCTAGAAGCTTTTGATACAGCTGTTGAAACAGGTCCAGAAAGTGACAGATACTAATGGATATCTATGAGGGTCAGATTAAGAATATTTAAACTTTAAAAAAAATTTTTATTTATTATTTTTATTTTATGTGTATGCATGTATTGCCTGCATGTAGGTAAGTGCACCGTGTCATGCAATGCCCACGGAGGTCAGAAGAGGCTGTCAGATTCCCCCAGGGACTAGAGTTACGGACAGTTGTTAGCTGCCATGTGGGTGTTGGGATTCGAACCCAGGTCTTCTGCAAGAACAATCAGTGTTCTTAACTGCTGAGCCATCTCTCCAGCCCCTAGATTAATAATATTTAAAGCAATAGCTATAGACCTCTGGAATTCATCAGGAGATTTTAAGAACTACTTTAGACTTAGTGTGAAGTGATGAAGGAAGGACTATGATGGGGATATTGCAGCAGGTCCCTGACACAGACCAGCAAAGTGAGCTTTCATTGTTTCCTATCTACTATGAATTTCTACTTAGATTCTGTGTCTAAAATGTATTTTTATCTTAGGGACATTATTTAGACTTTAATTTTGAAGGTCTGGAATACTCATTGAATGACTAATAGTGGAGATAATTATGACCAGACCAGTAAATAAGAATATTAAATTTGGGTGGCAGAAAAAATGGGTAGCCTGTGCTATTTTAAAATTTTATATACTCAGGGGTAAAGCTTTTTCTTCCCATAGCTAATAAAAGCTATAATTTTTATTATAAACTTCTTACTACATGAGTTTTCAAAGGGCAGACCATCTTGAGATTTTAATTATTAATGCTTTCTCTCAAATTACAATTATATTCTTAATCCCTGTCCTGCTAACTGGCAATTTTCTGATAGATTGAGTTTTCATTCTTCCCTATTTCATTAATTGCAACTTGTAGACCATGTAATAATAGAATCTTGAGAACAGCACTTTGCCAACTGCAAAGGTTATCAAATGCTAATGAGCTCTTTCAAATGGCTGTTAACTCCTTGCAAGACTTTCAGGGGTTCCACGTTTCCTTTAATGTTTCCTTATTTTCTGCACATTCTTATTTGAAAAGCAATTTTCAAATTACCTTAAATATCCCTAGAAATAAATAAGCAGATTTGATGGCTTGCTGTATGCCAAGCTTGCTCCCATAGTCAGTTATTTCAACAGACTCTGTAGCACATTTCTGTTCTTTAGCAAGGGGAAAGAAGCAAGAATCAAAATATTCTACTTTGCTCAAGGTCAATGGCCAAAGTTTCATTTGAATTTAAGTTTTCTGCCTTCAAGTCCTATGTCTTCTCTGATGTAGAATTCCAAGGGCTATGCAAAATATTTACTGTAAAACCAAAATCAGAAAAAACTACTGTTACCTAAATCTCAGTGGAAGGACTTCCCCTTAAATGCCACGGTTGGCTGTGCTCAAAGTTACTATTGTATTTCATTTTTTTCTCCTAATTCTCCTCACTTCTTCCATTTATTTCTCTAATTAGATATAAAACTTCTCTTTTCTTTTTCAATTTTGTCAGCTAATATATTGTAATTATGTCAGAGTCATCCAATTATTCATGTAAATGCTTTGTGATGGCCACATTTACTGCTTACCATTCCATCTTCAATTCACTCTTAAGACTATTGAAGGAATGCTGGCAACTGATTGCTGCTAGATGAGGAAGAGCTTATCTTCCTAAAACGAGGAACTCTAGATAGGCTGACTAGACTCAGCGGATGGACTTGCACTGGGGAATGGCTGGGGGCACTGACAACACAGTAGACAGTAACAGGGATGACAGAGTATATGGGTTCCAGTGGGGTGGGGGGCGGAGACTATGGGAAGTTGCCATTTGGGATGCAGGTATAAAGAAGAATAAGATTGTTTGGGATGTTCTGTATGAAATACACACACACACACACACACACACAAATCAATAAAAAAAGAATATTGAATATAACATTTGAGAATGGATTTCTTGAAACTGTCATAAATGATATTGCCTGTATTTCTCCTATCTTCCTGCATTTTTCCTGAAATACAAATATAATCAGAATTTATCTTTCCAATTAACTGCCCAAGATGACCTTTCTAACCTTCAACAGGATATTCAATATGTTTTTTATTAATGTTTCTGGTGCAGTCCTCCCCAGTTGCTCGGGGTTCCTGAGGTTTATTGTATTTTAGTGGTTGGTCCCATTTACAAACAGAATGAGAATGAAAGTACAATCAGATAGTAGAGGCCATTGCATCTGCCCAACTCAGTGTTCTTGCTGTAAATAGTTCCCACAAAGTGAATAGATTTCATCCACTTCTGTGGATTAGCCTCTTTATTTACATTTTAGATCTTCTACATTGGATCACAAGATTATAACTTTTTAAGTACTGTCTTGACTACCCAGCCAAAGTTGCTTAGGTGGACCATTATCTTAAAGGGGTTAAGTGGAGATGAGCTTGCATGCTGAGTCTTTGTTAGAGCCTGCCTTTTCCATTAACTTCTGTGTGGTAAGCTGCCCGGGTTTCTAACTGCCTGGATTACCAGTAGTCTGGAACTTTATTTCATATCTCTGATGCCTTTGGCAAGGTTTCTTGCCACTAGGACTGAAAGTTTCTGTGAACAGATATGGCACAAAACCCTTAGAGTATTTACAGTGAGAATTATTATTTTATTTTTTTACGTTCACTTATTTGTATGTGTGCATATATGTATGTGGGCACACTCATGTCACATAGTACATGTGGAAGTGAGAGGACAACTTCGGGATTCAAACTCAGATTTGATCAGGCTCAGTGGTATCTTCTGGACCATCTCACCAATCTAAAAATTATTTTTCTTTAATTTTATTTGAAGAGCAAATTAGTTTTCAGAACTTTGGCAACTAACTTGAAAAGCTGCAGTGCAATTCCTTGGTTCGCTCTTTCAACAAGGCCATAGAGATGCTATTTGCTATCCAGAAAATAAGTATAATTTAGAGCACTAAAGTTTCCTTTAGTCTGATGTTACATTTATCAACTTTCCCATTCTGACAGAGTACCTGAGAAAATAAACTTAATAAAGGACAAGGTTTATTGTAGCTTATAGGCGTAGAGATTTCAATCCATGGTCACTTGACCCTGATACTTTGGCCTGTGACTGTGCAGTACGTCATGGTGGAAGTGGTGGGGAAGGTTGCTTACCTCAGGTCGGGTGGGAGTGAAAGAGATTAGCATTCTAATCTATCCTTCAAGAGAGTTCTCCAAGTGATTGAACTTCCACTGAGCCCCACTTCCAAGGCTCTACCACCTCCCCCAACAGCACCACAGGCAGTAGCCCAGGCCTTTAACACACATGCCTTTCAGGAACATTCAGATCCAAACTATAGTAGACGTCATCCTCAGTCAGTACATTTAGATCACTTAGATTTAGGGTCTTCATTTCTGAAATGAAGGAATTAAATTTCAGGTGTTCTTTATTGACCTTTTTTTTCTTTTTGGTTTAAATACTTTCTACAGCAATAATAGTCTCCCCATGTATGCCATAAAATTAGTCATGTAACTACTGTTGTTAAGGGACTAGAATTTAAAATAAAAATTTGTAATAACTATTTATTTGAGGACTAAATGTACCTTAAAATGTAGATATAAATAATAAATATAACGTGGTGTTCTAATAAAATTGTTTATAAATTCAAAGTTCTTACATTTTCTTTTGAAAACATGAAGTGCTTTATTTATATAAGTTTATGTTTTTCCTCCTAAACTATGAGTTGAGAGAAAAGAATAACTATTTGCCAGCATTTATTTTCAAATAAAACATTTTGTTAGGGATAATCTTTAATCCTACTAGACAAAAAACAAATTCCATATTATTGGCAAAATGTTTTCCCTTTTAACAGGATTTTATAGAACTGGCGACTTCTCCATGTATTGTATAAATATTTTGATTACTTAAATGCAATCTGTGCATTTGGAAAAGAAAATATTGAGAAAATTCTAGCAGTATCCTTTTAACATTTCTTGTAAATGTGTATTTCAACATCACTGTGTTTTTTGCTTCTTGTCTTTGACCAGTGATCCACCACAGATATAAATTAAACAATGAATAAGAACAAAAACTATTTAAAACTGCGTAATGGCCTAAACCACTGTGATGGTGTGTGAGTCACAACCTCTGTTCATGTGCACTTGACATTCCCAGGAAGACACTGAGCTCATTCCCTCTACTTCTTGCCTAGACTTCATGGCAGGGGCATCCATAGCCTCTGACTCAAGATGTGGACTGTTCCAGAATCTATCTCCAGCTAGTCTTTGGCACCGTGCTGCTTCTGTGAGAGCATCACCCATGGGCACAGTTTTCTTCAGTAAGGTTGCTGCTGCCAAAGCTGCTTTGACCTTTGGAAAGGCTAGACAGCTCTACCAAACCTGTGCGTGCCAACAGTGGACCTATTTTTTCCTTTAATTTCTCTCCTTAAATCAGAGACTAACATGTACATTACCTTATTTTTAAGAACTTTAAGGTTATGGAACTGGAGAGATGACTCAGCGGTTAAGAGCACTGGCTGTTCTTGCAGAAGACTGGGGTTTGAATCCCAGCACCCACTTGGTGTCTAACAACTGTCTGTAACTCCATTTCCAGAGGATCCAATGCCCTCTTCTGTCCTCCTCAGGCATTTCATGACACAGGTGCACTTACACACATGCAGGCACGACATATACATAAAATTTTAAAAATTAATTAGCTAATTAAAAAAATAATTTTAAGATTAAATATTTTTTCTTTTAGATGAGGTTTTTCTGTAGCCCCAGCTGGCCTAGAACATGCTATGTAGAACAGGTTGGCCTTGATCTCACAGAGGTCTACTTGCCTCTGCCTCCTGAGTGCTGAGATTAAAGGCATGAGCCTCCATGCCCAGCTTGATACCAGGTTTGAATATTTTCAAGATTGAGCATAGAAGGGGAGTTCTACCTATATGACACATCTTAAAATCACTGCCCCTAGGCAAGGTGTGATGGTGCACAGTATCTTAGAGTCTATCCCCTTCATTTTGCTGCTGATACTTGACTTTCTCCTTTAATCAGGGTGAGCCCTGAGGTCGAGCTGCTCAAAGCTGTTCTTACAGTAATACACATGGGGATACCCTGAGGGAAGGAGTTTCAGAGGAAAATGGGTGAGCCTAGGGAAGATCAACTGGTGGACATAAGCATAAGAAACAATTTTAAAAATAATGAACTAACAAACACATGATAATAAACTCACAACGTCCTTGGGCCTCTTCGCAACATATTCCGTTCCAAAGGCCAAAAATGTCGAAAATATTTAGGAGATTTTATCTAATCCTTAAAAGATTTTAGGGTTACCTCTTCAGAGGGGAGAATGTTAGAGTAGTCAAAAGCCCCATAAAAATTAAATAAATCAAAGAAGAAGAAAGAGTACATGAAGTTATCAGAAAAAAGTGATGGGGAGATATGGGAGGAGTTAGAAGGGAGGGAGTGGGAATGGATTTGATCAAAACACTTCATATGCATATATGAAATTCTCAATAAATTATTTAAAAAATATTGATGCTCAGTTTAGACTAACATATTTTAATGTGAACATTCATAGTCATACATGTGTACAATTCATTGGCTTTTCATTTTTTTTTCCAATAACTTAGACATTCAGTAAATAGCTATACAACTTTTGTTACATGTTATACAGGATGCCTTTAAAGTAAAATTTTATTTAACATTTTTATTACAAAAAAACCCCTAAACTCATGATAAGCACCTCCTTTATTAATGAAAAGAAGGTGTCTATGTCAAGCTTCCATCTCAGAAACCTGAGTCAAACAGAGTCCCGTGGAAAGGAGGCCTGGGTTAGTAAAGTATACAGATAACCCAGGGCTGAAGAAAAACAGATCAGATCTAGGAAAGGTCCACTATACCAGCTTACTGGATGTCATCTTCAGAGAATATGGTAGCTGAAAAGAAGGAAAGGAGGTTTTAATTAACTTTGGTAGGCTATAGTATCTGTAGTTAAAATAAGAGGAAATGAGAATGGGGG
>NW_008346927.1:651715-677065 GCF_000622305.1 Nannospalax galili
AGAGGGAAAGAGATCGAGGTTTACTGGTTAACCGGCTTTATGTTTTGCCAGCTGTGATAGCCTGCTCTATGTGTCCACAGGCTATGTTTTATGTTTTATTTTGTTATCTATCAAGGGCTCTTTCCCTACATGATTTGTTTTACAGAGCATTGTTTTGAGGCTGGGGAGATGGCTCAGTGGGCAAGAGCACTTGTTCCACAGGAGTGAGGCTGAATTTGAATCCCCAGAGCCCACATTAAAAAGTTGGGGGTGTAGTGCTAGCACCTGCAATTCCATTGTTCTTACAGGGCATGAGAGGCGGAGACAGAGTTCCCAGAAGCTTGTGGACCAACCAGGTTGTCTTATGCAGATGAGAAACAATAAAGACCAAGGTTCAAACAAGGTGAAAGTGGGGACCAACACCCAAGGTTGTCCTCTGACTTCCACAGAAGTGCCTGGAACATGTGCTCACATGCACACACACACACACACACACGCACACACACATGTGCACACGCACACACACATGCACATGCACACACACACACACCACTATAAAATATATTTACCTGACATCATCAGTAGGAAAATATAGACTAGAGAGTTATAGGCCTATGGTTTTGTCTTGTTTGGATCACTACCTATGTAGCTAACATTAAAACACTGAACTTCCTCTACTTAAGTGCATTTAAGTAAACAAATGCTTCTCACACCGTGTGAAGATAAATGAAAGAAAATGCATTCTCTGAAAATACTGTCAACTTCTTCAAAGTGTACAGATGCTAAAAAGCGTGACAGGAAGGGTAAGCGCATGGGAGTTAGGAGGCCAACCGCACAGGAGTTAGGAGGCCAGCAGCTAACGTCATTCAAGTCATTGTCTACTTCATCTACTGCCCTCTTATCAAACAAGATAAAATTTAAAATCAGAGCCTGTGCAGGAAGCTACTTTGAGGTTCTGTCTAGCCCCCATTTTCTGTCAATCTAGGAAACTTGAAATAAGTACTCTATACATTGTTCTGTTAACTTCCTAAAAGAATCAAGTTAACAATACTGTCTAGTTCATCCTTCCATCCCATGAATTGCTGTAGCTCAGTGGCTTTGTCGTTCCTTCTTTTTCCATCCAGTTGTTTTCCGATTGTCCCAGATGTGCACCTTATGCTTTGATATAGCCACACAGTGTCTTAGAACAGGATCCTTAAAAATCTTCCCAGGAAGCAGTGCCCGCTAAAAGCTCTGTATGTTTCACGCCACAGCTATCCAAGATGTTTTCAGTAAATGCTGTTCTGTTGGGCTCAGCAGCTGTCACGTGACCTAAAATGTCTTTTCTTGTCTCTTGGCTTTTAGGTTACTGTTCAGAGTACCGCATTCCCCAGTGCTCAGGCAGAAGGGAAGACCATTTTCTGTTCCTTTTCCAATGCTAAATAAAAAAGGTCAAGTTCAGGGAAACAGCTTGGGGGATTCTAATTGCAGGAGAGTATGAGTATCTTCAAAGCTCGACCACCTGCCTTTAGGCAATTTGTGGCTTTCTGTTCTTGTGTAATATAATGGATAGATGTCTGGTAAAACTAAAAGAATGCTGAAAGTAAAGTGAAACCTAATTCCTCTTCTGGGGGAAAAAATCACTTCACTGCCTGCTAGTTTCATTGCTGTATTTAAACCTCCAAGGAGAGAAACATGGAGCATTTTCCCAGAATTGTACCTTCTGTGATTAATGTGCTGAACAAGCCCTTTCGTGCTTGTGTGCAATTTCTTCAAGACCGTTAATCACTGCTTGGAATATTTGTTCTTAGCTTTCTACAAATTGGTAAGCATAGCTGTAGGGAAATCTATGTGGAAATTCTAATTTCCAAAGGGTTGGCAGTTTCTCTTTAATCGGTCCTTGGAGTATCTCAGGATTTGCTAGTATGTGCTTAACTAGATGGGCAAAATTCTGGCAGGAAGAGCAATTTTGTCTGGCACCATAAATTGGAGAAAACCATCACTTAGGCACTCGAGTAAACCTATTCTAAATACAGGTCATGATAAACCCCGCTTTAGAACAGGAATGAGCCCTAATGTACCATCCGTACATAAAAACAAAAGATGCTCTTTGAAGATAAAAACAGCCCTGGATGTGTTTTTGCCACTTTGACTGCAATTATGATCTAGTTGTGATGAAAGGCACCAAATAAATGATAAATTTACGATTTTTCCAGAGTGACTCATGCATGCTGCACAGAACCAGGAGCAATATAGCACATTCCAAGGGGACTCAGTGTTGAAAAGTGTCCTTCCATAGGTAGATGCAGGCATTTAGAAAGAGCTCCAGCACGTAAAGACTCAGCCCTTTAAGATGGCCATGTCACCTCTAGAGTCAGTATAGCTTCAGGGTTATGAATCTGGACTCCAGATACAGATATATATGACTGTCATAAAAATCTGACTTCCATGACCTTGGCTAAGTTATTTGGCCACTTTGTGATATAACTTTTTCTGTTGGTAATGGAATCATAAGTGCTTAATCATGAAGTTGTTTTGAAGAATTAAGAAATGCTTGCATGGCACTTGGTAACTATTCAACTGTGTGTCAACAATTGATGGGTATTATTGCTGTTGTTATTAACAAGATGTTCTGGGCCTGGACTCCATCTAGTTCCAAAACATTTGGTCACAGACTGAGCATATCTAAATCTTGTAGTCAGTTGCAACCCATTGTAGTCCTTTTGTTTTTTCCAAAGAATTTAAACTTTGTAAGCTGTACTTTTCAAAGGTAGTTGCAACAGTATTTCCTGTCTCATGTAGTACATGAAAATGTAATCTAGAGCCTCTGCCCATAAGAGGGATTTGGAATCTGAGTGGGCTTGTCACTGTTTCAGCCAATGAGGATGGTAGGGGTGACACTGACTTCAGAAAGGCTGTCTGCTGGTTGCCAGGGAGTGCTGCCTGTCTCTTCTTAGTAACTACATTGTGAAGAAGCCAAGTCACACAGGTGAGCTCAGTGCTCTAGTCTGAGGTCTTAGACTGTGAATTATTCCCACTCAAACATTAGCCATGTGAGTGACAAATCAGATAATTCTAACCAATGTCACTGACTTAGTAGAAGCCTTAGTCTTCTCATCAGTGACAGCAGTTCCCATGGAGCAAAACCCAGCCCCAAGGTTCTCCTTCCAATTGCTGACTGACCACATTGGGTATAGTGTAAGTGGTAGTATGAAGCTGTTAATTTTAGAGTAATTAATTATATAGCAAAGATAATTGGGTTAGAATTCTTCTTTGTCTAGCCTATTTTCCATCTATTAATTTCCCAAATTAGTCAATAAATACAGCATTTACCATGTGCTTAGTGTGCAAAATACTATGCTAGCCCATATTTTAATACAACACCATTAAACTAAATATACACAGGATGTACTAGTACCTTCTTGTTGCTGTAACAAAATACCTGACAACAAGCAATTTATGGAAGGAAAGGTCTATTCCGGCTTACAGCTTGAGGGAATATATCTCATCATGGAGGGGAAAGCATGGATGCAAGATTAGGAAACCAGCAGGTCGGTCACATTACATCAGTAGTCAGGAACCAGAGAGTGAACAGGAAGTGGGGCGAGCCCCACCCCCATGATCTACTTCTTCCAGCAAGAAGGCTCTATCTCCTGAAGGTTTCACAATCTTCCAAAACAGTGCCACCAGCTGGGGACTAGGCGTTTGAACACATGAGTCTATGAAGGACATTTAATAGTCAAACCACAGCACAGGGGATAATAAAACTATTATAGAAAGCAGGTGATAGAGGCTATATTGAGCAATACAGATGACCATGGTGTCAACTCAAAATAAGCCAAATCAGTCAAGAAGGCTTCATGGTAAGGTTTGCATCTGGCTTTGAAGGAGAGATAGATCTTGGGTAACTAGAAAGAGAGAAGTTCTGGATAGGGGGAACTAAGATTTTGGAAAACGATATTTGGCATTATATCTTAAAATTAATTTTGCAGTCATGTTTATCTTGCTTGGAAAATAATATAAGGGAAAGATGCTTTCAGATGTGTTTCTAATTCTTTTTTAAAAAACTTTTAAAATTTTTTAATTCATTTATTTATTTTTATTTTATGTATGTATGTGTATTGCCTGCATGTAGGTAAGTACACCCAGGTTGTGCGATGCCCTTGGAGGTCAGAAGAGGCTATTGGATCCCCTGGGACTGGAGTTATGGACAGTTGTTAGCTGCCATGTGGGTGCTGGGATTCGAACCCGGGTCTTCTGCAAGAACGAGTTTTCTTAACCACTGAGCCATCTCTCCAGCCCTGTTTCTAATTCTTTAAGAGTTTACTTAGCAATTATGTTTTATCAGGCTGAATTATATCAGTGATATCTCAAACTGTAGTAATTTCTATGAAAGTGATATGTAAGCTCCTACAAAAATATAATTTTCAGCTGTACTATAACATAAAAGATTACAATAAACTCAAACAAATGCAATGTTACACGATCAGTATTCATCACTTTAAAGTTGTACAGTTGTCTTTAGAACTACTACTTCATATGCTGTAATGGGAAGGTTTTTTTTGTCTTTTTATGGAAAATAATTAGATATAGATGTACATTAAACTTTATGGCAAGTAACATCTAAGCAAAATATTCACAAACATATACCCCTTCTTCCCCAACTTGGGTTTTTGCTTAGGTCCTAATGATAATCTCTCATTAAATACCATTGAAAGATTTCAGATTTTGGAATTTTGGATTTTTCTCTCAACATAATTCATGATTGGAGTTCATCACTTCTTGGGCAGTAAATTCTCTTGACTAGATCAGCCTTCTGCCCTTGCTTTTACTGGGGCTGTGTTATCTCTTAAGATTCTATATATACTCAAGTCTTAGCCCTGAAGTTCGCAATTCTGCAGAGTAACAGCCAGGCCTGGTAGCACACAGCTTTAATCCCAGCACTACGGAGGCAGATATAGGCAGATCTTTGTGAGAATGAGGCGATCCTGGTCTACATAGTGAGTTCCAGGACAGTTGGCCACAGGGAGACCTGTCTCATAAAAACAGAAAATTACAGAGTAACCCAACTCTCTCTTCCACAAAACTTCTTGAAGGTAGTACCCATTTCAACCTGTACACTTTCTCTTCTTGACCGTGTGACCATCCTTCCAGACTTTTCTTTGCCTGTTGTCTTCTGAATCATTTTGTCTTTCTTAAAATGTTGCCCATAACAATGGAACACTGACTTGGAGGAATATTGCAACTATCCCTAACTGAACTCAAAACACTTCTTTCACTGCATGTTCACATCACCATGAAGTGGCCCCAAATGTGAACACTAAGCACTACTCACCAGGAGTATAACCTGTCAAGTTGGGGAAATAGCAAACAAATATTCAAACAAACATTCAACAAAGATGAGAACACTTACCCTAACCAAGAAATACCACCACACAAGTTCAGGTGCCTGGACATGATTTAAAAAAACACAAACAACATAAATAACCAAGATATTATGTATGTTACAGAAATGAGCAACCCCACCTTAATGTTTCTTGAGAGTGGCAACCTAGTGAATGCACAGGAAAGTGATTTTAGAATAGCAATTATAAATATTTTCAAGGAACTCAAAGAGGATATGAATAAAAGAGTGAATGAAACGTTGAATGAATTACCAAAAACAATTCAAAAGACAAAATTAGAATTCAGCAAAGAGATAGAATCTCTGCAGAAAAGCCAAACTGAAAATTTGAAATAAAAAATTCAGGAACTCAAAAAGCCTAGAGGAAAGAAGCAAAAGGAAGTAAAGGAAACGAAATGGAGAATATCAGATCTTGACGACAAGCTTGGGGAAAGCATTGCTCAATTAAAGAAAATGTCAATTCTAAATAACCCAGGAAGAGAATATGAAAGACCTCCAGGATATTGTAAAGAGACCAAATCTACTAATTATAGGCATAGAAGAAGGAGAAGAAACCCAGGTCAAAGACAAAAAATATATTTTTAATAAAAGCATAGAAGAAAATTTCCCAGATATAGAGAGATACCTATCAAGGTAAAAGAGGTATACAGAACATCAAGTTCACAGGATCAGAAAAGAAACTATTCACATCATATAATAGTCAAGACACAAAGAAAATATATTGAAAGCTGTGAAAGAGAAAGATCAAGTCAAATATAAGGCCCATCAGAATAACCATTTTCAATGGAGACAATGAAAGCTAGAAGAATTTGGACCAATGTCATAGAGGTCATGAAAGAACAGAGATTCCAGCCCAGACTATACCCAGAAAACTATTAGTTGTTATTGAAGGAGAGAGGGCAAACTTTCCAAGATAAAAGCAGATTTAAGGAATTTATCTCCTCAAAACCACACCTACAGAGAATATTACATGGAATACTTTTGTCTGAAGAGAAGATTAAACACTCTTAAGAGGACAAAAGAATACATAAATTATCAAAGAACAGTCAACCAAAAGAGGCCTATGAAAACAGCTCTATAATTTCAACATAACAGGAATTAATAAACATTGGTTAATAATAACTCTCAGTGTTAATGGTCTCAACTCCCAATTAAAAAGACACAGACTAACTGTTTGGATTAGAAAACAGGATCCACCAATTTGCTGCCACCAAGAAATACACCTCACCAATAATAACCAACACCTCCTTAGGGTAGATGAATGGACAAAACATTCAAAGCAAACAGAACTAAGAAACAAGCAGGTGAAGATATACTGATATCCAACAAAATATACTTCAATCTAAAACTAATCAGAAGATCATTTCATACTCATTAAAGAAAAACTATACCAGGAAGATATTACAATCCTAAACATCATTGCACCACACATAGGAACACTAAATTTCATAAAAGAAACTTTAATAGATCTAAAATCTCACATTGACTCCAACACAGTGTTAACAGATGACATCAATATCCCACTGTCACCAATAGACATGTCAACCAGAGAAAAAAGAAACAGAGAAACTGTGGAGTTAAATGACACCACAAACCAAACAGACCTAACAGACATCTACAGAACATCCCACTCAAACACCAATAAATACGCTTTCTTCTCAGCAGCCTGTGGTACATTCTCTAAAATTCACCACATATTAGGACACAGAGCAAGGCTCCCCAAATTTAGAAAAATTGAGATATCATCCTATATTCTGCCAGACCATAAAGGAATAAGACTAGATATCAAGAACATGGGAACAAGCACACAACTCATGGAAGCTAAACAGTGCATTACTGAATGAAAATTGGATCACATAAGAAATCAAGGAGGAAATTGAAAAATTCTTAGAATAGGATGAAAATGAAAACACAACATATCAAAAACTTTTGGACATAATGAAGGCAGTCCTAAGAAGAAAATTTATAGCATTAAGTGCTTAAACCAGAAAATTAGGACCATCTCATATAAATAAATTAATGATGTACCTAACAGCCTCGGAAAAACAAGAACAAATAATGCGCAAAAAGCGTAGTAAAATCAAGGCTGAAATTAATGAAATAGAAAGGAAGAAAATAATACAAGTCTCAAAGAACAAAGAGTTGGTTCTTTGAAAAGATGAATAAGATTGACAAACCTTTAGCCAAATTAACCAAAGGAAAGAGAAAGGGAACCTAATTAACAAGCCCCGATATGAAAAGAGAAACATTACAATGTAATTGGAGGAACATCAGAAAATCATAAGGACATACTCTAAATATCTATATTCTACTAAACTACTAAATCTAAAAGAAATGGACAAATTTCTACATATGTATGGCTTATCAAAATTAAGTCAAAATGACATAAATAGCTTAAACAAACCCATAAGAACTAACTAGATAGATGCAATAATCAAAAATCTCCTGACTAAAAAGAGCCCAGGACCAGATGGATACAGAACAAAATTTTATCAAACCTTCAAAAGAGAACTAATACCAATACTCCTCAAGTTACTCTGTAAAATAGAAATTGAACACTCCCAAATTCTTCTATGAAGCCAGTATTACTCTAATGCTCAAACCAGACAAAGACCCAACAAAAAAGAAAATTATAGAGGAATCACTCTGGTGAACATAGGCACAAAAATTCTCAATAAAATGCTCACAAACTGAATGCAAGAATACATCAAAAAGATTATCTACCATGATCAAGTTGGCTTCATCCCAGAGATACAGGGATGGTTCAACATACATAAATCAATAAATGTAATCCATCACATCAACAGACTCAAGGACAGAAACCACATGACCATCTCATTAGATGCACAAAAGTCCTTTGATAAAATTCAGTATCCATTCATGATAAACTTCATGGAAATCTAGGGATACAGGGGACATATCTCAACATAGTAAATGCAATATACCATAAGCCCACAAGCCAACATCATAGTTAATGGAGAAAACATTCCTATTAAAATCAGGAACAAGACAAGGATGTCCACTCTCTCCATTCCTATTCAGGATAGTACTTGAAATCTTAGCTAGAGTAAGAAGACAAAGGAGATAAACGGATACAAACTGGAAAAGAAGAAGTCAAGGTATCCTTATTTGCAGATGATATGAGTCTACACATAAAAGGCAGAAAAGATTCCACCAAAAAATAAAAATCTCCTAGAGCTGATAAGTGCATTCAGATAGATTCAGTAGCATAGCAAGACATAAAATTAACACCTCCAAATCAGTAGCCTTCCTATATCAACAACAAACATATCAAGAAAGAAATCTAGGAAACAATCACATTCATAGTAGCCTCAAAAAAACATAAAATATCTTGGAATATATCTAACCAAGGAAGTGAAGGACTTGTATAATAAAAACAAGCAATCTACACATTCAATACAATACACATTAAAATTCCAACACAATTCTTCACAGAAATTGAAAAAATAATCTTAAATTTCATTTGGAAACACAAAAAGCCTTGAACAAAAAAATGAACTGAACAATAATCCTGAACAATAAAGGAACTGCTGGAAGCATTACCATCCCTGATCTCAAATTATACTACAGAGCTACAGTAACAAAACAGCATTGTACTAACATAAAAACAGAAACATTGATCAGCAGAATAGAACTGAGGACCCAGATTTAAGTCCACATATTTACAGTCACCTGGTTTTTGACAAAGGAGCCACAAATCCATATTGGAGAAAAGATGGCATGGTTCAACAAATGGTGCTGGTCAAACAGGATAGCGGCATGCACAGTAAGGAAAGTGATCCCTATCTCTCACCACGCACAAAAGTCAACTCAAAATGAATCAAGGACCTTCCTTAACATAAGACCCAATACTCTGAATTAGAGGAAAAAGTAGGGACTACATTGTAACTTATAGGCACAGGAAAGGACTTTCTGAACAAGACTCCTGTAGCGTAAGCATTAAGTCCAACAACTGACAAATGAAACCTCATGAAACTAAAAAGCTTCTGTACAGCAAGTAATACTATCATTTGAGTGAAGAGGCAACCTATTGAATGGGAAAAAATCTTCAGTAGCTATACCTCTGGCAGAAGATTAGCATCTAGACTACAAAGAACTCAAAAATTAAACATAAAAAACAACCCAATTAAAAATTGGGGAAAAGAGTTGAACAGGGGATTCTCTAAAGATGAAACACAAATGGACTGAGAAATACTTATAAAAATGTTCCACATCTTTAGTCATCAGGGAAATGCAAATTAAAACCACTTTGATATTTATCTTGTCCTACTCAGAATGGCTATGATCCAAAAACCAAACAAACAAAAATGACAGATGCTGGTCAGGAGGTGGAGAAAGGGGAACTCCTGTCCACTGCTGGTGGGAGTACAAGCTGGTACTGCCACTATGGAAATCAGTGTATAGATTCTTCAAGAAGCTAGATCATCTACCATATGATCCAGCCATATCACTCTTGGGCATATACCCAAAAGACTCTATACATTGCTGTAGAAGTTGCTTTTCATCCATGTGCATTGCTACCCTTTTTGGAATAGCCAGAAACTGAAAACAATCTAGATGTGCATCAACTGATGAATGGATAATGAAGGTGTGATACATACACACATGGAATATTATTCAGCTCTTAAAAATGAAATTATAAAATTCACAGGTAAAGGGATGGATCTGGAAATAATCATCCTGAGTGAGGTAACCCAGACCCAGAAAGACAAATATCACATGTTCTCTTTCATCATTGGGTGCTAGTTTTCAAATCTTAGATGTGCATGTTTCAATTTAAAACTCCAGAGAACCTCAGGAAACTAGTAAATGACCATGGCATGGGGAATGCTTCCTGGGAGAGGTGGTAGAATGCAGTGATAAAAAGGGAGAAAGGGGAATAATAAAGTAAGAAGGGTTGCATAGGGTTAGGAGTGGAAGGACAGGGCAGAGGAGGGACTATGGGGAGGGATAAGTAACACTAAAGACCTTTAGAAATGGAAACCTACCACTACAGAAGCTTCCTAAAGTATGTATCTATGCATTGTAAAAAGAGATGAAAGGGAGTTAATTACCTTATAACAGGATGACATTACCCTTACTAGATACCATAGGCTATCAACGTAAAAGCCCAATGCCAGGAATGGACTTCCTCTTTTGAAACTGTTGACCAGGAATATTATAGACCCTCAAACAATACTGGCCAGTGTCCATGCTCTTGGATACCCACCAGAACTTCACAGTAAGACCCTATTGTTGAAGATACTACATACATGAACTGTAGAACAGACAAGAAAAAAATCAACCTGGTGCTGACTTCAAAGCCTCATCTCTACTGGCTAACTTTCATTGTGCTGCAAGGTGCTATGCAAGCTTTCTAAAGAGAAAATTAATCATCAACCTTACCTGGTTGTGAATTCTGTGAACTTCAACCACTGGCCTGACAAGATATGCCCATCAGTAAAGTAATGGCACAAATATTATGGGAGTAACCATCTACTTTCTAATTGTATGTAAGGTCCTCTTCCTAGGATGGAGCCCATACCTGACATTGATATCAGGCTTAGGAACCTGAAACTAGAGAAGTCACAGCACACAGGGGAGAGCCTCATACTAGTTTTCTGATAAATAGATATAATATTAAACTGACTCCTAATGACTTATTGTTATACCCATAGATTAATGCATCTCTCAACTCTCAGTAGAGAGGTTTCTTTATGCAGCAGATGCTGATTACCACAACTGGCCAAAGTACAGAGAGTAAGAGGCTCCAGAGTGTTTATCCCTTAATAGGACACCTATGTCACACTTTTGCCTCCCAAGGCTCATTGTGGACAAGGGGGTAGAAAGTTGTAAAAGCAGAGGTGGTAGATGACCACAAAGAAACAGTTTTCCAGACAGCTGGTCACTTACTCACATAAACTCACAGCAACAGTGACAGCATGCACAAGTCCCATGCAAGCTCAACCCAGACAAAGACCCAGCATAGATGTGTGGAACTGAGTAAGAAACTGCAACCCTACCTGAGGTACTATTGGCAACCCATGGCTGCTGGGAGGGAGACAGAAAGTCTCTTCCAAGTATGTGACTCTTGGTAGGTTAACCAGGCTCCAGTGGATGGACTTATACTTATGGACATTCCGGGACACAAATTAGATGAGAGTGAGAGCGAGAACAAGAGCAAGAGTGTAAGAGAGAGTGAGCAAGACAGAGAAAGAGGGGATATTAAATTGGGTGGTGGGTGGTAGTGAGAGGATGTGTGAGTAAGGGAGAGGACTTAAATACAATCAAAATATATTGTATGAAAATTGCTAAAACAGGAAAACGCTACACTGGTCTATTAAAAAAAGTTGGATGTCAGTAAATACAAACTCGTTTTGACTGTATTATAAAGAATCAGAGTCAGCTGAGAGTATCATAAAGCATTCCCCTGAGCAAATGTGCAGTGAGTTATGCTGGGGGAAAAGGAAGCCCCGATGAAGCGTGCCCCAATACTAGTGTTGTAGACTCATCAAAAAGCCTCTGTTGTCATGGGATGCAGTGATCCACAATGCAGATGAGCTCAAAGACCTGGAGACTCTCTCACACTGAAAAATAGGCCACAGTTTCCTTCTGACTCACTGACTCTGACTGGAATATTTTCTACACTGAAGATTTTAGTCTTGAGTAAAACAGGAATAACATAGGATGAGGTGTTCCACTGTGCCCCTGAGTGGCCAGTCCTTGAGGAACTTTATCTCAAGCCTAACTGTATTTTCATTTTGGAAAGGTCATCTGATGCTATGTAGGCAGTTAGGGTACTAGACCTTCCTTCTAACCCATTATTTGCTGAAAACAAGTTGTGCCTCATAGTGTCTCTGCCCAGATTAGCACAGCTAACTCTTTTTTACATTGGACTTTCTTCTCTACATTTCCCAGATGTTAGAATTGGATACAGTACATTAATGTTCCTGTCCTCGGAGTACCTCACAGTAAATGACAAAGACTATCAGAAGGATCATTTGTCACCATGCTAGAAGAGTTACAGAGCCTGAAAGCTCTGTCTTGCACCATAAACCCTCTGACTGAAGGAGACAAAGCATCAGAGATAACTTGGCAGATCATCAACTCCAGAACTGGTCAGCTGAAGACCACGGATAGGTGTCAGATTCTCCCAGAGGAAAGGAACGGAGCAGAGCTCAGTTGCACCAAAAAGCCTTTGGGAATGAGCAGAACCAGGCCAGTGGACATCAGGATCCAGACAAAACCAGGCCAAATGCAGTTTCTCGAGCCCATTCTGGGCAACAGCTTTTCTGTCACAAACATGGTACACCCAAAGATGAAGAACTCAAAGTACAGCAGCCACTTACACTCAAGAGTCAGCTACTAACACTGAGGATAAACACACAAACCAACTTGAACAGAAAGTACTCATGAAGCAGCTGCTGATTCTATAACAGTTCAAAAGCTGGAGGAACTGCTGTCACATCCTCTCAAAGTTCCTGTGTCAGAACACCTGTTGCCCTATGAACTCCTGAGGATGCCTGGCAGAGAAATTGAAGTAGAAAAATCAATCGAAGTCATTATAGTTTTATTCTGTGGAAAATTTTAAAATTGTCTACTAGTGTGATGGTAACAGTCCAACTGATAAAGTTTAGCACTAGACTGATTAACATGACTGTGGGTTACCAGAAACAAATGATTTACTGAAACGGTTCTAACATTTGAGGCTTTACAACTTGTCTTAACAAAGGATATATGTTTTGTTGGGAAGAGACCATTTCTAGCTTGCATAGTAATAACATTAATAAAGGCTTTGACCACCCTGTTTCCCTCCCCCGCAAAAAGATACAGTGTCCCACTTCTGAACCGATGGTATCTATCTAATGGGTTTGGGCCTACTCGTGCTCAGCATCTGGGCTTCTATTGAAATTATAATAAGGCCATCCATTCACTATTCTGTTGTCATTGTTCTCATGGAATTGGAAAGACTGACTCCTAAGTAGACGAGGTAGAGGCAGGCCTTCGGGGGCAGCACTTTGAGGATGTCCCTGGACTAGATCTTCATGTATACAGCCAAGCACAAGGAGCAAGGGTGTAGTTTGCAAAGGTTACAGACCTTGAACCATGAGAATGGGAGAGCTGGCAGGTTTCTCGGTGCACTGAACAACCTTTCACATTAATAGTTTTTCCTGGAGGAATCTGGTTTTGAAAGAAGCTGCCCCTGATCTCTGGCTTTTAATTTTCAGTATTGGTCAAAGCATTTAGCTCTGACTCACTGATCATACTGGACATTAAAAAATGTTGACCCAGTAACAAAGACAAATGACCTGTTCTATTCATTGGCCATAAAGAGTGTCCAAATTTAATAGTCTTGCTGAAACTACTTTAAAGCAGCATTTTATAGTTCCCCTGTGTGAACATAATGGCATGGTCCCTGTTCCCATTAACCATTTTCTCATGTCTCACAGATACAGCCTGGGAGTTAGTGATTTATATGAGGGACTTTCATTTTAAAGTACATGTTTCTTTTAAGTTTTCCTCAGAGTATTTCAAATTGTAATCAGTTAAGCACATTCATTTAGAATATATTTGTTACTGAGTGAATTCAACTGTGCCTTACTACAAATAAAGTTTAGATCTCTTCTTAAGCCAGGCATCCTTATGGAGAAGGGAAAGTCTATAAATGTGCTGGTGTTACAGCAAATTTGAAGCAATAAAAACAAGCTTTACTCATGTTTTGAGAATTCCTCTGGAGACAAAAACAATGTCTACCCCATCCTTATAAGGTCCCAGTGACAAACCAAAGTATGATTCCACCACAGTTAACCCTGAGGAACCAATGAGTTTATCAGGCTTGCTTACTGAGCATGAGTGAGAGGTTGCTTACAGGAGCATGGGGGACCCCAAAGTTGCTGCACAAGAAGGTCTTTGCTCAACATGGGTGATGACTTCCCCATGGGCACAGAGATAGAGCTCCCCCTTCAGTTAACCTTCCTTAGCATTTATGCTCTAGCACCTCATGAGACCCCCTAGGCCATGTGCAATTAGGGAAAAATTGTATACAAATACCTGAGGTGCTAGAGACAGCAACTGGAATATCAGCTGCTCAGTCCAGTGGCCTCCCTATTCTGTCTTTCTATGAGGGAGTGTCACTATCACGATGGTATCTTACAAGCAGGCACAGGTGATCTAATGAAGATGGCGACTATTCTGCTTAGAGGACACATTCTAAAAAAATCCACTTTATAGTTTTCCTATAGTTATGACTGTTCATGAACTTTGGAGAAGTTAATCAGGCACTTGAAGGACAAGAATCCACAAGATTCTGTTACTTCATTCAGATAAACAGGGAAGAAAGTCATTTCTCTTCAAAATTCTGCAGGTGCTACTTAGTTTCAAGAACAGTTTAAATTTGAAATGAAAGATCACCATTTAGTTTCTAAGAAAACTAAACTTTTGATATTAGAACACTGTTGGAAAACAGCAACCAGAGATGATTCTGGAAGTGGACCTGGTACGAACAATGTAAGTTCAAGTCTGGGCTCCATCATGCAAATATATGCAGATTTAGGCATCTTCTGTGCTTTAATTTCTTTATCTATAAAATAGGACCAATGGTCAGTGAAAGTAGGATGATTAGTTTTATATATGTATATGTAATATACATTACTTAATGAACGTACTATGAAAATGTAATGTCAATACTGATAGAGATGATCAAATGAGTAGGCCATTGTTATATTTCTTAGTACAACATGTCTCTTTTGTATGTCTACACATCTTAGACTGTATTATCATGTTCTTTGTAAAGTTAGTTGTTTAATAAATGTTTATAAGTTGATTAAAAGATTGAACAAAATCATGGACAGGTTTGCATTGGAGAACACTAAGAAGACATAATTCGTCTCCAACAAAGGAATTGTGACAGGTTATTTGGATAAAATCATATGTTAGTTTCTATGTTGCCTTGCAGAAGATCTGCCCCTTTAGACCTTCTGCAGAAAATTCTTTCCAGAGCTGAGATTCCGAGGTCCCCTTAGAGCTGCTGGAGCATGCTCAGCCATTCTTCCTTCCAGTTTGCCCTTGGCTCCAGAAGTTTACACTGTATGAATCCCAGCATGCTTTCTAGTTTGTACAGAGACCAGATCTGGAGTTTTTCTGGCATCTCAAAAATACTGGCTGTCAAAAACCAGTTCTGACTTTCCAAACTTCACAATGTAGGAATATTTTAGTTCTTGGTTACTTCAAAAGTCCACTTTCAGGCAACACTAATAGCTAAATTTACCACTTCCCCTTTCCTAGATTAGAATCTTTTTTTTGAGATTGGATCTTTCTCTTTTTTAATATTTTTTTATTTTATTCTATGTGTATGAGTGTATTGCCCACACGTAGGTAGGTGCACCTATGTTGTACAGTGCCTGCAAAGGTCTGAAGAGGGCGTCAGATCCCTTGGAACTGGAGTTATGGATGGTTGTTCACTGCTATGTAGATGGTAGGACTTGAACCCAGGTCCTCTGCAAGAGCAGCCAGTGCTCTTAAGCACTGAGCCATCTCTCCAACCCCAAGACTGGATCTTTTTCATATTTGGGTGACCATATACAGGTGGTGACCTGCAACGTAGCATGTATGATTGTAACTATAGTAACCATTGCTACACTTCAGTGACACATTCCCACTCTCCTATGGCTGAACTACAAGGAGGGGCACTTATGCTCCATGAGCTCTTGTGCCAGGGCAATTGGATGCATCATTCAAGAGATACAAAATCAGATGTTGCCTGCTGGAACCATAACTGATTGTTGTGTCTGCTCCTCAGGAATTCTTCTGGCTTCTTCTGCTGATGTTACTTTCTGGGACATTGCTAAGTCAATGTATCGTGTGTGCAAAGCAATGTCAGGGCTTGGTAGCCAAAGACATTCAGAAACAACTAACTGGTCCTGGACTCTCGATCACTGGGTAATTATACAATCTACAACAAGTCCAGGGTGCAAAAGATAAATATGAGCTTTTTCAATGAAAACTCAACACACACTTGTCTAGAAAGAAAAGTATTTAGTACCCATTGACTGGCATCTTAGAGAGAGAGCAGCTGTTTGCTGAGTGTTCTGACTTTCCACTGTGGCCTCTTGACATTGCCTCAAATGGCACCTCTGATGTGCAAACCCAGCAATAATAGCATAATATTGATCTCAGTCTTCTTACATACTTACAACTGGATCCTACATTCATTTGCTGCTTCTGCAAGCCTTCAATTATAGTGCTGTAACATTTGAGTAAAGGTCACTGGTGCAGCAGAAATGACATGTTGATGTCTTCTCAAAATCTAAATATTTAATGTTACAGCCAGGCTTTTCATGTTTTAGTGAGCTGATGTGATATTATATATACTTTAAAATTTCCAATTAAGAGTATAAATTCCCTTTCCTTGTAGTGAATGTCTCATATATTTAGTAGATCTTAATTCAACGAGCAGCGGAACTTTCTGATACCTGCCCTTCCATCTCGCAGAGAAGCAGGCTTGCATAATAGTCTAGAATGTCAGCTCCATGCTTCGGTTTAGATCATTTAATAATGAAGAGACCTCACTAATAAGATGGAAAAATGAGTTCATTTGTTTTGCAAGTACTTGCTGAATACCTATGTGCTAATCAAACAGAGTATCAAAATTAGCAATAATACGTGATCCCTGTCTTTCTGAAATTCACAAGTTTGCACAGGGAGGCATCTCCTGATTACTTTAATCACGTTATTCATTCAACTTTGTTGTATATATAATTATATAAGATTTGGTATTTTAAACAAAATGATCTTATATTTTTGTGTGTACAATGTGTGTGTGTGTGTGTGTGCACATGTTCGTGTGTGAGTGCAGACAAAGGCTGACTACTATGGCATGAAGGTCAGAGAACAACCTTGGGTACCCTGCCCTCACCTTTCACCTTGCTTGAGACAGGGTCTCTTGTTGTTTGCCTGCTAACAGCAGTCTAGGCCACCTGCCAGTGACTGGAAATCTTCTGTTTCTTCCTCCTAGCTCGAATAGGAGTGCTGGTATTGCAGATGTGCTACAGTGTCAGGTTTTACATGGGTGCCAGCAATCCCAATGCAGGTCCTATGCCTGTTGGCAAGTGCTTTACCCACTGTGCTATCTCCACATCCCTGTTCGTCTCTTGCATTCAAAGTATTCTCCTATGGCATACTTAGCCTGAGATTCTTTCCCACAGTCCTTAATGACTACCCAACTTCAACCACCCACTTTACTGTGTTTCCCTTCTCAGTGAAGTTTGCAGAGAACTGCCCATTCCCCTGGGTTCTTGTTATTATTATCCTGAATTTGTTTGACTTCATGCTCAACACAAAGGGCCTCCGTAAACTTGACATACCACAACTGGATGCAAGCACTCAAAGATGGGCTTGGCTCTCTCCTGTCAAAGGCTTTGGCAGCTCTGCTGTTCCATGTGTTCCCATAATGGCTTAGGACAGTCTTCAGCACTTCTTGTAAAGCCATTATTAACATCCATTTTACCTCTAGCAGCAATGCTTTTCATGACCATGGTGGCGGGTTATGAGTGAGGCTGACTCTTGAACGCACTGTGTCCTCTACCTCCATGCCAATTGATGGTGTCAGAGAAAGGGCTGGATTTGCTGAATTACTTTAACTTCGAATAATCACTAACAGATTAAAGTGGTTGGAATAAATGGATCTGATAAATGTGCTTATTTTCTATGCAATAGACTGGATAAAATAATATATACAATCATAAATTTAAAAGGATGGAATGTGAAATTATACTTTGGTATTGTAGATAAAAACAGGTAAAATTTAAAATGGGTTTTATATGGAACAGTATGAGGTAATTTTTTAAAACTTAGTATATAGAAGGAAGTAGTCAAGTCAAAGGCCATGCTATCATGGCAACAATTAATAGCGAATTTCTTTGGCTCTTGAAAGCATAAAAATGAAAAGACAGTCCAAGTAATCAAGAACACAGGGACTCGGGGTTAGGGCTGGAGAAATGGCTCAGTGTTAAGAGTGCTGGCTGCTCTTGCAGAGGACCCAAGTCTGATTTCCAGCTCTTATATCAGCTGCTCACAACAGTATGTAACTGCAGCCCCAGGAGATCTGATGCCTTCTTCTGGCCTTCACTGCTACACACACACACACACACACACACACACACACACACACACACACAAATATATGCATACAGACATATATACACATAAATAGAAATAAGCTAAATCTTAAAAAAATAGAACATGTAAATATTTTTTATTTTAAGCACTGCATTTGAAAACAAAGGAATCAAAACATAATTTGGGGGCTAGAGAGATGGCTTAGTGGTTAAGAGCACTGGCTGCTCTTGCAGAGGACCCAGGTTTGATTCTCAGTACCCACATGGTGGCTAGTAGCCATCTGTAACTCCAGTTCCAGGGGATTTGACGGCTTCTTCTGACCTCCATGGGTATTGCATGACAGGGGTATACCTACCGATATGCAGGCAATACAGTTATACACATAAAATAAAAATAACAAATAAAATATCAAAAACCAAAATAAAACAATTTGAAGAAGGAAGAGATTATAAAAGTAACTGGCCCATAATATCAGTTGTCTCAAACATTGGAAAAGCTAAAAAGTATTAACAACTTTGTATATTTCTTCTAGTTACACTATATTGAAATCCAACAATTTCCCCCATTTGTGCTCTTTCCCAAAGCCTTGTCTTAACAAAATAAATTCAGTGATAGAGCTGGTCTTTGAGCCCTTCAGATGGCTTATTATTTTATTAGTTATATACAACTTTTAAAATATGGGAATCTAAATAATAATTAAAATTAAATTATAGATCAGAGGAGTTATCAAAAATAATTCTAATATCAGTTGTTTAGTAAAGTCACTTTAAGTGAATCTATTATTTACTATCTAAAATTACTTTAAAAAAAGAGCTGTAGAAATGGCTCAGCAGTTAAGAGCACAGGCTGATCTTGCAGCAGACCTAGTTTCAGTTCCCACCACCCACATGACATCTAACAACTGCCCAAAACTCTAGTTCCAGGGGATTCAACATCCTCTTCTGGTCTCCATGGACATTGTACAACATGGGTGCACTTACACAAATGCAGGCAAAATACACACACACACACACACACACACACACCACATACACAGAGCTTATTTCAAAATTAATTCTATTGAGAAGCTAAAATAATTTAAGTGAATACATTTCTGTTTTCTTTCTATATGTATGTTAGAATAAACCACTCAACCACTAAACTTTTTTGAACAGTCACTGGTGAGTTATGCATATGAACTGCAAGTATTGATTCTGAAGGGCCTTTTCCACAAGTGCTCTGTCTCTCTGGATTCTAGGGAGCTATTAAGACGAAGAGCCAAGCTGTTTCAAACCCTCAGGGGAATTCCTTGCTCCTCCTTTTTCTTGGTATGGACATACCAACTATGCTAATTATATTCCCTCTTCATACGGGAAGAACTACAGCCCCAAGATTTCAATTACAAACTCTGCTTATAACTGTAGCCTCTGTTGAACCCCATTAATTCTCCCACCTGATTAAATAACATCAATCAAAATAAAAATCAAGCTGTGACATTACACTGTAAGTAGTTTTTACTTGGGAACATGTGGAGATGGTAATGTACTGGTTGTGAAAGGTTTGTGTCAGAAGTTCTGTGTGTTGCAATTGTACTTAGATATACATGCTACAACATTAGAATGACAAGGTCAAACACATCTTTTGCTGATACTTTAAAAGCTGGGGAGGAGACTCGGGTGGGTATTCTGGGCGTTGAAACGACTGTTGAAGCACAGTTGCGGAAGATCTCAGGACATTTATTTTAATCAGCTTTGTAGAAGCCAACCCATTCCCCTAGGAATTTCACCATTAAGTGAGGAAGGAGGTAAACTTGTACTATTCTCTGAAGTAATATATGAAAGACTGAAAAATGAGCCATACCCCGCTGGGCAAGCAGAAAGCTTTTGAAACACCTTGGGAACCTCTGCAAAGAGTTTTATAACTAGCAGAGATTATGTAAAGAGAGCCTCTGCTGAAGATTGACTTCAAGATGTTCTTGAATGGATTTTCAAAGTGATTGCGTGCTGGTAAAGCACATGTGAAAATTGTTCAAGTGTCATGGCAGTTACCTTCAAGAAATAATAAGAAAAGACTGAACAAATTAGACGTAAATATGCCATTTACAGCCACATGGCTCACTTTCAGACACTGATGAATAATGAGACTATTCCAAGCAAATGACATCTGAAAAAGCCAAACGAAGGAGGAAGAGATTTTTCTATATACTGGAAACAAATAAGACATTGAACAAAATCATTCATTCATAGTAAAAATCCACACACTGTTTTATAGATGCTTAGGGTTTCAAATTGCATCATAAAATGCAGTGAGCCATTTCGGGGGACTTGGTACAAAAATATTCTTGAATGAACTGGGACATGATCAAAGTAGAGGAAGTCTTTACTTTTGGCTCAATATCTAAAAGTATCAGCTCCGGAATGAGGAAAGTTTCATAAAGGAAATTGGAGCTATATTATTTTTGGCAGAGGAGTTTGAATAATGTTCAGAGAAGTGCCAACTCTTAGTCCTTTGCCCAGAGTTTTAGGAGCTTCACAGTGTGATTCCAACTTCTCCGGTTCTGTCCACCTGTGTGCACCAATACTCTGAATGCATCCTACTCTGAAGTCAAAGAAATCATTGTCTGTTGTACAATCCCCACAGTCCTCACATCCATGTATTTTGCTTAGTCCATTGTCTATGAATCCAACCTGTTATTCTGCATCTATCCCATAAGCCCCTCCACCATGAAATATCTCCAGCTTCTCTAGGACTTTCTACCTGGATTATAGTTATTTGTTAACACACCTCAGACTTCCAAAAGGTAGGAATTTTCCCTGGTTGATAGGTCTAGGCTATATGGTAACTATACCACTAAAAATTACATAAAGGGCTGGAAAGGTGGCTCAGAGCACTGGCTGCTCTTGCAGAGGACCTGGGTTCTGTTCCCAGCACCCACATGGTGGTTAACAACCATTTGAAACTCCAGTTCCAGGGGAATCTGATGACCTCTTCTGGTCTCCACCAGTATTGTACACACATGGCGTATGTACATACATGCAGGTAAAAACAATGATATACATTTTAAAAAAGAATCACATAAAGAAAACACATAATATTTATTCATAATATTCATATTTATTCGTATGTTCAAATTACAAATTGGAAGTTTTCTTATTTAAAAATGTAGAAAAATTGTAAATTTTTCACTAGTTTCTAGCTGAAGTAGTTATTCCTTGCCTTGTAGCGAATTAGCCCAAGATTTAAGAACGTAAAACACACACGTCTATTACCTCACTGTTGCTTTGAGTCATCAGTCATGGCACACGTCAGCTGGGTTCTTGGAGTTGGAATCTCTCACAGGACTGGGATCAGAGTACCACTGAGGACTGAAGCCTCATCTAAAGGCTTGACTAGGGGAAGCCTGAGACTGAGAGCTCCATTTCCTTGCTGTTTCTTTTCTTTTTTATACATTTTGATTTAAAAAAAAATTTTATGTGTATGAGTATATTGTCTGCATGTATGTAAATGCACCTGTGTCCTGCAATACCCACAGAGATCAAAAGAAGCCATCAGATTCCCTGGAACTGGAGTGACAGACAGCTGTTAGCTGCCACATGGGTGCTGGGACCTGAACCCAGGTCCTTTGCAAGGGCAGCCTAGTGATCTTAACCATTGTTAAGCCATCTCCAGCCCTCCTTACTATTTCTTGATTAGACACGCCCCAGTATCTCAGCACACAGGTTTCTCCAACATGACAGCTTGTTTCATGAAGAAAAAATAGTGAAGTTAGCAGAGATCTGCTAGCAAGACAGAAGTCATAATCTAGTGTAATCTAATTATGACAGCAACAACCTGCCTACCTACCTACCTTTGCCATAGTCCCTTGACTAGAAGTAAGTCATAGGTCACAATCACATTTAAATGGATAGTATTATATAAGGGTGTATATGCCAAAAGGTGGGATGAAACGGATCTTCTCAGAGTGTGTCTGCACATCTGTTCAAATGTTTGTTCACTCTGTTCCCAAAGCACTGCATGTGCTTTGCCTTATATCAAACTGCTGCATTGCAAAAGTTGCAAAATCTTTGAGGCTCACCTTAAATTACACCTTCTTATCAAGGTAGTCTTTGTGATACCATGTATTGAGACTACTCATTTCTTTCATTATATACCTATAGTATTTCATACCCTTTTTCATGATTCACATGTATTTTGAATTCACCAGGATACACATTATTAACTTACCTTTGACTGTCTTGTTTTTCTTATAGCAAAGAGGAAACTCTCCAAATGGTGATTAGCAGACTTCTATTCTGAAGTTTCAATCTCTTGCAGATATTCTTGCTTAAGTAAAAAGAGAATGGGAACTAAATTTCAGAGAGCATGGTAAAGCTGAGCCAAGATTGTCATTTAGCTTACAAAACTTAGGACAGAAACAAATAGCTCATAAGATACATCTTGTACAGTACCCAGCATATAATAGGAATTCATTCAACAGTTGATGGAATCCTATTCTTGATTAGACAAGCCCCCACCAGTTATCCCATATATATACACTGTTTAAAAATGCTACTCTGTGTAAAATATAGTGAAACATTGATACGCCAACAGGATTTTCTGATGGATTGGGTGTGGGTTACAAGAAGAAAGAAATGGGTTTTTTTCTATAGAGAATGGTGAATGGTGTTAACACCAGAGATGGTAATGGCTCCAGGTGAGGTGGTCCAGTCAGTTGGAAGGGAATTGCTTGTTTAATTTTGGGCATGCTAAATTTGAGATGCTGGTTGGACATTGAAGCTGAGATGTCAAGGGGGAAGTCAGCTTCATGAATTCAGGAGAGGGACTGTGTTCTAGAAGTGCAGATTTGGAAGCTGTCAGCATGTGGATGGTATTTAGGTGACCCATCAAAGACTGCATGTGCACAGAGAAAGGACAAGATCTGGGGATGAATCCCCTAGTCCTTAGTGATAGGATGGCTTCCTGGGATGGTATGTCTTTTTCCAACAGTTCCCAGGCCAAGCTCCAACCTTTTTATTCTTTGTAATAATGGGTTTCACTGTCTACTCTTTTGGCTGGGGGAATGTCATCCAGAAAGAGTGGACAAAGTCTGGCTTCTACTCTCCTTGAGTAGAGAAAAGCCCTGCTGTTACACCCTTAGCAGAGGAGACCTGTAATGGGGAAATTAGGCTGGTTTCCAGTGCGTTCCTCTGGCAGGTGTGTCCAGCCTTTTGACAGTAAGATATTGCCATCTGCAAAGCTTACTCTCTGGCAATCAATTTACTAAAAAAATAACTGAAAAGTCTTAATGTTTTAGGTTATTTATGATTTTGTGTTGGGCCTCATTCATAGCTGACTTTGGCCACAAGTGACCTGTGGGCCTCAGGCTGGATACACCTGCTGGAGGACGGCTAACTGGAGATGAGTTCTCAAGAATGTTTTCTGGAGGGAAGAGGCCATCCTCACACCTGAACTCCACATCCAGTTTTCACTGGCAGAACTTCAGAGAACCAAAGATTACAGACAAGAAAGAGGCTAAGAAATGGCAATAAAATCATAAAGAATAAGTCAGAATAGTTAAAAGTAAACTGATATAAGAAACTAGGTTGAATAATGACTATCCCTGAGGGAAAAAACAATGAAAGAAAAGAAAGTAAAGGCAGCAAGTGAACCATAAGCTAAGACCAATTAAGATAAAGTAAAATTTAAAACTAAAGGTCGGAGGGAATAAAAGAATAACCCAAACAGGCTGATGTGATTACCAGGAATAAAAAGGAAAGTAAACGGTGATTTCAAAGCACAGGAGGTTAGCTAATCAACACCAGCTGAACTGAATAAGTAACACATGTTCCAAAGATCATTGGAGAGTGTCCTTGAGCTGTGGCCAAAGAGCCTGTTGCTCCTGCCATGGCCCTGGCAGCTGTCCCCTGCACTGAACAGAGACCCTGCCTTTTCACCCGTACCTCTTCTCTCTCATTTCTGGCATCTTTTCTTTGGGGATCTGTTGCAGATAGTCTCTGCTTTCCCTAGCATAGGCGCATGACCCTGCCAGCTTACTCAACTGCCATTCTGTCCTTTGGCTGTAACCGATAGAGTAGAGCTGGGCTTGACCAAGAAATCTGCATTTGTAATGGAGACTCGCTCCAGTTTGGTTGCTTAATAACACTGCCAACAATAATATGAAAGAATGAATATTTATTGCTGATGTTAATCTTTATATATGTTGGCTCAATTGAATTTCTTAAGAACAATGTGTTATTATTGATGAAGAAACTGAGGCTGCAATAGTTAAATGTCTTACCCAATATTACAGTCCAGCTTTCAGCATTTACATTCACCTCTACCTGACTTTAGGAACCGTATTCCCAGTGTCATTGCTGTGGCCTCCTTTGAACAAACTTCAGAACAGTGGGATGGTCATCTTTTGTCCACGATGTTAGCAGAAAGCAGAGAATGGATTGACAATGAAGTTTGTGTAGAAGCTGCAGATTACGTGTTTATGTCCCATTCCAAATTCGTAGATTTAAATCCTTACTCTCAATTGAGGTATTGCTACTGGAAGGTGTGTGTGTAAAGATCCACTTCTTTATAGCTGGCTGTGGATGAGGAAATTGGTCTGCACACACCCCTGTCCAGTGCCTTCAGCCTCTAGCATAGAGAAGTGGCTTCTGTTGTTTCTAAGCTTAGTCTGTGGCATTTCGTTCATGCATTCTTTTCTTTTTCTTTGCATGCTTTTTTTAAAAAATTATTTATTTAATAATCATATAATTAGAAGAAGCATTTCATTACAACAGCATTGACATATTCAATAACAATTTCCAGAACTAAGATACATCTCTTTCAAAATTGGCTGTAAATTTTTAGGTTTACAGTTGAATTATTAGTTATACAATTTTGTACTAAGTATAAACCCTATA
>NW_008346927.1:681581-682335 GCF_000622305.1 Nannospalax galili
ATATTCTTTTCTTTGTTCCAATTTCAATAATTTCTGCCCTGATTTTTGTTATTTCTTCTTGTCTGCTGGGTTTGGGTTTCATTTGCTGTTGCTTTTCAAGTATGTTGAGTTGCAATGTTAAGTCACTTATTTGTGTTCTTTCCGATTTTTTGATGTAGGCACTTAGAGCTATAAACTTCCCTCTTAGGACCACTTTCAGCATGTCCCAGAGGTTTTGTAGTGTTGTACTGTCCTTTTCATTTATCCAGGAATGCGGGAAACAGACTTGAGCCTAGGGTGAAAGTCTTATTAACAGCCATACAGCAGGCCTGAGGCAACGGCCTGACTGCTGGAGCCACAAGGAATGCCTTGTGACATTTTGCTCCCATTGGTAGATCATGAGACTGATGCCTAGAGCACGCCACTCCCTAATTACCACCCTTGGATACCTTTAAACTACTTACTGTACTGTGCACCACCCTTAGATACCTCACCTTTAAACTCCTTGCTGTGCTGTGATTGGACCACTACCCCTATATAAGCTTGTGCCTTCCTGCAATAAACCAGATCTGTGTCACTGAACCTGGTCTCCTGTGTCTGAATGCAGCTCCACTGACACAGTCTCCTCACCAGCCCTGGGGTCCAGACCAGATGACTGATCGGAGGAACTAAGAGAGCAGGAAAGTGGCCATAGCCAGAGGAGAGCAGCCACAGCAGACGACCACACAGGAATACTTTTATTTCTTTCTTAATTTCTCTTTTGACCCATTCATCA
>NW_008346927.1:682876-696457 GCF_000622305.1 Nannospalax galili
GTCTCTTCTGATTAGTTTTAGTTTAAAGTCTATTTTGTCAGATATTAGAATTGCTATGCCAGCTATTTTCTTAGTGCCATTTACTTGTTATACTTTTTTCCATCTTTTACTTTGAGATAGTGTCTGTCCTTGAAAGTGAGATGAGTTTCTTGCAGACAACAAAAAGATGGGGTTTGTTTCTTAATCCATTCACATAGTCTGTGTCTTTTGACTGGGAAGTTCAGTCTGTTAATATTTAAAGTTATTAATGAAAGATGAGTATTGAACCCTGTCATTTTTATTTGTTTACATTCTTGATATAGCTGTACTTTTCCACAGTTAATACCTTCATTGAATTTCTTTCCGCAACACCTTGGGTATAGTTGTTCCTTTCTTCAGCTCTTTGTATTGCTTCCAGGACTCTCTGAAGTGCTGGTTTTGTAGACATGAATTCATAGTTATGTCTGTTCGCATACTTATTTATCAGAGTCTAGTTCTAGGATCAACATATGAGGGAGAACATATGTCAATTTTTTTTCTGAGTTCAATAATCTGGATTGGCATCTGTGGTCATTTAAAACTGGGAATGCTTTGGTACAGACTCTTCTGGCTTTCATAGTTTGCACTGAAAAGCCAGCTGTAATCCTAATGGGTTTTCCTTTATATGTGACTTGTCTCTCTTTTGCAGCTTTCAGAACTGTATTGTACGTGTAGTGTTTTTACTATGATGTGCTGTAGAAAGTTTCTTTTCTAGTCCTCTCTGTTTGGTATTCTATATGATTCTTCTATTTGTATGGACATGTTTTTCTTTAATTTGGGGAAATTTTCTTCTACGATTCTGTTGAAGATCTGGTCCATTGGTTATATGCCAAGAAGAGGTATAACTGGGTCAAATGGTAGGTTTGTTTGTAGTTTTTTAAAGAGTTCTCCACACTGGGTTCCATAGGGGTTGAACCAGTTTGCAGCCCCACCAGCAGTGGATGAGTGTCCTTATCTTGGGATTCGTCTCCTTCTTGTATGCCTATGATTTGTAAGTTTGGTCTTTTTATGGTATCACTCAATTCCTGCATATTCCATTCTTGTGGTTTCTTAAATTTTTCATAATCTTTGCTTGAGTGGTCTAGTTCATCCACTTTGTCTTCCAGTCTTGATACTATTTTTTCCATTTTGTTCATCCTATTGGTGAGGCTTTCTCCTGTCATTTCTAATTGGCTTACTGAGTGATTCACTTCCTTCTTCATTTCAGTTTGAGTATTCTCCAATATTTCTAACTCTTTTCTGAATTCATTCAGAAGTTTATCCCTATCTTCTATCAGTTCTTTGATTTCTTTGTTCATGTGTTCTTTAAATTCACTGAATTCTTTTATCATGTTTATAGTTGTTCTTTTAAATTCCATGTCTTGTGTTATCTCTAGGGGGTTCTCATTGTACTCCTCTACAGGACTGTTGGTACTTGATGGGGATATATTATTTGGGTTTTTCATGTTATTATTTGCTTCTTTTTGTGAACTTTATGTGTCTTTGTGGTTTACTTTTGGCATGAAAAGCTTGTTCGTCTAAGCTTCTGGTTCTTTCTTTTTATTTTATATTGGAATGGCCAGATTGCCTTTGTCTTCTGGAGTTCCCACAGAGGCCCAATTCAGGTGAGGTTCGGATGTTTTCAGGCTTTCTCCTAGGGTCTGGATCCCTCCAGGAAAGATTTTGGCTTCAGGAATTTGGGGGTTGGACGCTGAGATCTTTGAGCAATTTGGAATTGACTTTTGCGCAGGGTGAAAGATAGGTGTTTAGTTTCATTCTTCTACAAGTGGAGATCGAGTTTTGCCAGCACCATTTGCTGAACATGCTGTCTTTCCCCCAGTTGATGTTTTTGGCCCCTTTCTCAAATATCAGGTGGCTGAAATTGCATTTGCTCATATTTGGGTCTTCAATTTTATTCTAATGGACTATGGGTCTATTTTTGTGCCAGTACCATGTTGTTTTTATGACTATAGCTCTGTAATACAGCTTAAAATCTGATATAGTAATGCCCCTGGGCCGGGTTGGTCTGGATACAAAGGATCAAGAAGAGGAAAGGTCAACCCCAGCATCCTAGAAAGAGGCTGGCAGGTGGTGCAGGCCCAGGGAAGCAGAGGGAGTTTGGCTACTTGAGGTCTTTTGTTTTTCCTTGTAAATCTCAGGACAGTTTTTTCCAATTCTGTGAAAAATGTCATGGGGATTTTGAGGCGGGGCCAGGCCCAGAAGCAGTGTTCCTGCGGCCCAGAGAAGGCACTTGTTGGTCTGGATGAAAAGGATCAGGGAGCAGTATTGGTTTCCCAAGTGTCTGGGGCCCCAAGACAAGGAATGGGGCAGGGCCCAAACTGGGAGGAGAGATGGCAGTGGAGATGGGAGGGTGAATGAGGCTGGGGGAGTCAAGACATCGAGGGTGCAATGGACTTACCCCGGAAAGAGGCCTCTGGGTAGGAGTGAGGCCTGTGGTGGGTCCTGTAGGCCCAGGGAAGCACAGGGAGGTGAGGGCAGGACCAGGCCCAGAAGCAGAGCTTCTGGTGCCCAGAGAAGGCACTACGTTGATCTGGATGAAAAGGATCAGGGAGCAGTATTGGTTCCCCAGGCTTCTGGGGCCCCAAGACAAAGAATGGGGCAGGGCCCAAACTCGGAGGAGAGATGGCAGTGGAGATGGGAGGGTGAATGAGGCTGGGGGAGTCAAGGCACGGAGAGTGCAATGGACTTACCCCAGAGAGAGGCCTCTGGGTAGGCTCCTTCATGCGTTCTTAATGGACTAAGAAATCAAGATAGGAAGGGAGATCCTTGGTTTCCTTTTGCATGTGAGCTTTATCCTTTATCCTGAGCCACACCTGAACTATGATACAGTTCTCCCTTTTGGGGTTAAGCTGATTCTGTTGAATTTCTGGAACACGCAGCCACAAATCCTAGCTAATATTAGTCTCATTCTTTGATGTAGGTGTAAAATGATCTTGTAAGCTGTTCTCTATGCCAAAATTTTGGTTGATAAAAATGTAGCCAGTCATATGTGACTCTTAATCCCATAGGTACAACTCTTCCTAAAGACAGGTCTTTATAAAGAATTTTTATTGAATTTCTGTGATTTTCATACAGTAAAATTTGCTATTATTTATATCCCCCTATTTGCACCTCCCCTTACTCCCCACATAATTTAATGTACTCTATTATAGATGTAATATTATGTATATATTAATATATATGGCCTACAGAGCCTAATTTGTGTCCCTAAATGTTATGGATCCTGGTTAACCTACCAAGAACCCAATCCTTGAAAGAGACAACCTCTCCCCCTCCCAGCAGCCATTGGTTGCCAAACATTCAGAGTCTTATCTCTACTGGCTAGCTTTTATAGTGCTGGAAGGTGCTATGTATCATTAATCTTACCCAGCTATGAATCCTGTGAACTACAACAACAGCTGGCCTGACAAGATATGCCACTGGTGCAATCGTGGCACAAATATTATGGGAGTAACCAACCACTTTCTAATGACATTGTTATATACATTAATGCATCTATCAACTCACACCAGGGAAGTTTCCTTATACAGCAGATGGTGATTTACATAGAAGCCCCAAAACTGGCCAATGTGCAGAGAAATAGACTGCAGGGTGCTTATCCCTGAATAAATCACCTATATCAAACTTCTGCCTCCCAAGGCTTATTGTGGAAAAGGGGGCAGAAAGACTGTAGGAGCCAGGGATGGTGGATGACCACAAGGAAACACAGTTTTTCAGAGAGTTGGCTAGTTACTCATATGCAAAGATAGGTCTTTGAGGCACAGTCAGTTAATACATTTTTTGTTCTCTTGAGGCATTTTAATGTTTCACAAATACTGTCTTAAATATTTATTTAGGTAATTGTATATTATATAATTTTTTATAAAAATGTGACTGCAGGAGAAGAAGCTGCTAAAGAGAAGGACGACGCCATTGAGGAGAGAGATGCAGAGGAGTAAAAAGACCACACCTGAAGAGTCTACATATTTAGAAGTTAAGTCTAGTGCCAGGAGGCAGTAGACATGCTACTCAAGAAGGTCACCAGTAAAACTGCAAAGCGCCCAAGAGAGGATACGAATTCGGCATCTGACGATGACTGAATGCAGTGCTCCACAAATGCCAGATTATAGAACAGACCATGACAACAGTGAGGATGCCAGTATTTCATCATGACAAGAGGAGCAGCTGAGGAGGGAGTTTCAGAAGATGTTTGAAGAACTTCAAGAGGATATTGTGCAGTCCCTTCTTGCAAAGAGAAAGCAATTTCAGTGGGATTTAAATGATTCTTTCCAAACCTTGAATGAAAAACTTAGCCATATTTTAAAAGACCAGCAAAAGTACAGGGAGCAGTTTTATTCTGAAGACGCTCAGCTGGTTCAGTCTTTGTTTCATCAGTGGCAGAAAGATGTAATGAAATCTAGGAAAGAAGAAGAAAAATTAGCTAATATGAAAGTCCTTCAGGAGAAGCACAAATCTCTTCTTACTGTGGAACAAACAGAAGTGGAAAATGAAATGGAAAAATTGAAGGAAAATCTTATGACAGAAACGCCAAACCACAATGTGGCAGCTGTTGAAACTGGCCATCAGTTCCTGCTGTCTGAGGGCCACGAAGAAAGGACGTGATCATATAGTACATGACAAGCATGGAACATTAGCTACACTAACAGAAATGCTAATGGAAATCAGTACATCACATTTATCATTACTTTGTTACATAAAAGAGCCCATGTCTGCTAACCTTCAAGTGAATACCTAAATAGTTCCCTGAGCAGCAAAAATTACAAGAATGTAGACATTGAATGCCAGGCCCTTTGCAGGAAGAAATATGTCTTCTCCCCAACACTGGAAGTCAGATTTTGGCAATGTGGATCTATTAATTTCAAATATTTCCAAATATACCTTCACAGTGAAATTACGTCAATGTGCTTTAAAAATTTACTGAATTTGGGGCTGGAGAGATGGCTCAGTGATTAAAGACACTGGTTGTTCTTGCAGAAGACCTGGGTTCGAATCCCAGCATCCATATGACAGCTAACAACTGTCTGTAACTCCAGTCCCAGGGGATCCGACTGCCTCTTTTGACCTCCATGGGAATTGCACAGCGTGGGTGCACTTACATGCAGGCAATACATTCATACAGATAAAATAAAAATAACAAATAAAATTTTCAAAATACTGAATTTATGATAGAAGAAAATTCAAATGCTAAAATAATTCCGATAACTGAGCAAAACCAAAACATTAGTGCTGAGCTTGGGATGTAGGTCTATGGCATTTATACCAATTTTTTATTTAATTGCTTCATATAGCAATTAATTGATGCCTGCCACTAGTATCGATTGACAGCATTTTGTTTACATAGAGGTATACTTAAATATTTATAATCTCAATATTGCAGCTTTGTCTTTAATGATATATCATATAGAATGCCTTGTTTTTCTAGTAGAATATTCACTGAGTAGAAAATTACACATGCATGCATTTAGCTTTTGAATTGCTTTCTTAACTTTTGTGGTATAACTTTTTAAAAAAAAATTATTTAATAACCATGGGATTAGAAGAAGCATTTCATTACAGCTTTAACATACTCAATAACAATATCTCAATATCTTTCCAGAGCAAAGATACATCTCTTTCAAAAGTGGTACATTTTTAGGTTCACAGTTGAATTAATAGTTATACAATTATACAGTTATACAATATTGAACTCAGTATAAACCCTGTAAGTCATAAAATTGAATGAGTTTTTAACCTTTAAAAAGATCTCCACTTCATTTTAAAATATACTGTTTCCTACAGAAAGACTCATTTTTAATGCTACTAACACATAGATGTTTGCACATGTCTCCAATCTCTATGTATCTGATTATTACTAGTCACAGTCAGTTACCATCAGATCCTTGGCACCTGAGTATGGATTTAAAGTCATAAGGTAGATTTCAATGGTAATGTTTATCACCTCTACTAATTAACATGAAGTAAGTTTTTATGCTTCCTCCTCAAATATAACTCATTTTTTATTTGTTAATAAAAAAATGTGACTGCATCCTAAAGTATATAATAGGGAATGATGAACAGAATATCACTCCTGGTTCTAAAAGCCACATATTATATGGTTCCATTTATATTATTATTAAACACAGAAAAATCATTGGTTGATGGGCATAAGATTTTATCTTGAAATTATGGAAGTGTTTTGAATCTAGACAGAGGTGATAGCTCCATAATATTATGCAAACATTAAGCTATCTGAGTTGTTTCCAGAATAATTGTTAATTTGTAGCTTCTCTGTAATTATAACTAACAATAGAGTACCCTCATTCAGGTGGTAAGCATCTGGCCTTGAGGTCATTTGTTGTGGACACCTGGTCAGTTCTGGGCGTGAGAGTGGTGGCCTCTTGAACATTGTCCTGCTACAATGATTCCTTCATCCACAGTGGAGGCAACAGACAACTTTCAGGAGAGGAGCATGGTACAGCAAGGCCGCTTTTGTTCCATTCTCCCAAGATAGTCTGTGAGGAATAGCCAGGGTCTTGAAGAGACTGAGACCATTCTCCAGTGTTCTGTGTAAACGTATCTTTCATGAGGTCATACGAGGTCTGTGGGATTTGCCATTTTATAGTATCTCTGTTGTCTTGTTGAGGAAACACAGCTGTGGCTCTCTCAGTAGGAAAGGAAAAAGACGTATTTTGACGCCACTGTAAACATCTGAGGTAGGTTAATCTCAAAGGAAAATCACACCATATCCTTAAATGCTTGAAAATGGCAGTATTTCTGTTGAAATAGAAAGTTCTGCCTGGAACTTTAACAACAATGAAGGGGAGCCTTTCCCATAAAAGGCTAAGAAAGCAGCTACTTTGAGTATTGTGACATCTTGTGTGCAAAACAGAGACCTTACTTAAGAAAACCCTACTGTGGGCGCCTGTCTCAGAGTTCTAAGTTCATCACTCATAGGATTATAGAGGAATCATTTAGTGCCCTTTGAATTTGGCAGGGAAGATGATTGTCCCAGATTTTCAGACCAAAATTCTCCTGAAGTTGTTTCCTTGTTAGTGTTCTTAGAAAATTCTTATTTACAACATTCTGGTGGTTTCTAATTCCTCACCAAGCTCATATTCATCAAACAAAACAATCTAGATGAATCATAGACTTTCAGAACTAAAGAGCATCCAACTTCCTCCTTTTTAGGGAAGAATCCAGAAGATGAAGTTCAGAGAGATTGACAAGTCTTTGCTGGGGTAGAAGAGAAGCCATGACTACCTAATTCCACAATGCTCCTGTTGGACCAAACAACCCAGCCTTTTGGATCTCTTGGGATTCAATGTTTTTCACTGCCTTAATTGGGAGGAAATGAAGATATCAGAGAGGCTTAACATTTACTATATGATTTAGTGGAGCAGTATTTTGTATTATCACAATTCAACAATATATTCCATAGGCTTATAGACCCCTGGGGCTTTTAGGCTCTTCAGGGTTCATTAAGCCCGTGCTTTCCCTAACACATCTCTCTGGCAGCTCCACATAGAAGTTGACTGGCCTCTGCGCCAACATCTGGAGTTAAAGGAAATTTGCTGCCTTATCATCCAACTTGATTCATTTGTATGTGTTTGTGTATTATCCTTTGTGTGTGTGTCTCTCTGTGTCTCTCTGTCTCTTCCTCCCTCCTCTCCATCCTTCCCTCTGGCTCTCCTTCCCTCTCTCCTCTCCTCTTTTTCTCCCTCCCCTCCTTCTCTCCCTTGCTCCCTTTCTCTCCTCTCTTTTTCTTTTCCTTCCTCCCTCCCTCTCACCTGAGAGAATATACACATGTATTTAATAGTCCATTTTTGCAATTGGCAATACACACATATTAAAAAAATTTAATTTAATTTAATTTCATATTACTGTGTGTATATGTGTATAATGGACGGGTGGTCTGCTTGCCATGGAATGCATGTGACTTTGTGAAGCTGTTTCTCTCCTTTCACCTTTACATGGGTTCCAAGTACCAAACTCAAGTCCTCAGGCAGGTTTGTGCAGGAAGTGCCTTCACCTGCTGAGCCATCTTGCTGACCCTACACACACATTTTCATATTGCTATAAAGCCTTATTAGGATCACTTAAAGTGACCTAATACCTTACACCTTCCTTAATGAAAATTCATAAAACCATCTCTTAAGGTTTTGTTTTTACTTTTATAAATTGAATTCAATGTTTTGGATGATTTTTAGACTAGAAAATTAGTTCTAACTGCATTTTCTAGAGCAATGTTGAATAATTTTAAGCCCTCTTCCATAAGGCAGCTCTCTCTATTTTTTTAAGCTATCATATTTTTCTTAAATTTTATCTTTTCCAAGGTAAACATCCTCAGTTCTTTCAATTGTCCCTCACAAGTTGTGGTTTTCAGACCCTTCACTAGGTTGTTTGTTCTCTTCTGGATGGGTCCCAGTTTGTCAATGTTCTTTGTGAAGTATGGAGCCAGAATTAATTACTGTAATAACAATAACCATAATAATAATAACCACTGTTGATTCATTGTGCACAATGTTCCAGGAACTGGGTAAAAGGCTTAGCTCATTTAATCCTCACAAGCCCTCTAATGTGTGGGTTATTATTCTTATATTTTTAGATGAGGAAACCAGTTTAATACGTTAACTGGCTTGTCCAAGATCATACAGACAGGAAGCAACAACTCTAGGATTCAAATATGCTCAGTGTTATAAGCAACCTCTTCCTCCTCCTCATCCCCTTCCTTCTCCTCCTTCTTAGTGTGTATATGTGTTATATGTGCATGATGCATGCCAGTGTGTTGCTGTGCACATCTGAGCATATGTGCGTGTATGTGGAGGCTAGAAGAGGATGTTGAGTGTCTTCCTCTGTTACTTTCTGCCTTGCTACCTTGAGACAAAGTCTCTCATTGAACCAGCAGCTTGCTGGTTCTGCTTGGCTGGCTGGCCAGTGAGCTCCTGGGATTTTCCTGTCTCTGCCCCCTGATGCTTGGATTACAGGTATACACATCCATTCCTGGCTGTTTACGTGGGTGCTGGGAATTTGAACTCAGGCCCTTGTGTCTGCAGTACAAACACTCTTACCACTGAGCCATCTCTCTAGCTCCTGTTGAACTTCTTAATGTTGCTCCAGAATTTTCTGGCCATGCAGAATTTATGGTCAAGATATCACATTTTTGTGAGAACACCTTAAGATTTCTTGATCTTGTTTGGTGATTTCAAATTCATGATAAATATGGTAGGGCTCAGTTCTTCTAAGATTTGTTTCAAACTTCCAATTTACCCATTGTACAATGTTTATTGAATGTGTGTTTCCCTGTCAAGTGCTATTTTAGGAGCTGATAATATTGAGACAAGTAGCACAGACAGAGTCTTCTTTTCAGTATGCTGGCATTTTGCTCAGAGACACTTTCTAGAAATACATGAGTATGGTCATTCCAGATTGCAGCAATGGCTTAAAGAAAATAAGAAATAATATGCTAGAAAGTGACTGTGTTGGAGCAGGTAAGGGGGGAGTCAAAATAAGACTTGGAGATTGGGGCAGGCTTCTTGGGTAGGTGCCATTGGGTCATAGACAGGAATGATGAGGACAGACCAGCCATGTGAAGAGTGGAATAGTGGAGGGAAGGAGATCTAGGTGCAGGGCTGGCAACGGCTAGCGTCCCAGAACCAGAAAAAGCTGGGTAAGAGACAAAGACATCTGTATAGTGAGAAGCAGATGAGCAGCCGGGTGTGGTGGTGCACACCTTTAACCCAAGCACTGGGAAGGCAGTGGCAGGTGAGTCTACACTGTAAGTTCCAGGCCAGGTGGGGCTACAGGGAGATCCTGAAAAAAAAAAGCAGATGATCAGTGTGTATACGGAGGAGGGTGAAAAATCTGAATAGGCCATGTGGTCTGTGGTTATGAAGTTTGTTTTTTTTTTTAATGCAAGGATATAGCCTTGTCCAATTACTCTTTTAGAAGACGGAGTCATCTCAGTGATATGAATGGCTTCTGAGGGGGCAAGAATGAAAGCAGAGAAGTGAGTTAGGAGGCGATTGCAACGGTCTTGTGAGAAATGACGGTGGTTTGGGTCAGGTGGTGACTGGTTCAGTTGTGACTCAGATCAGTAGGAATGAATGAATTCACACACACACACACACACACACACACACACACACGAAGATGGATAAATATTTTGTGGTAAATTGAATGGAATGGGGTAAGAAATAGAGTGGGCAAAGAGTTTTGGGTTGAGGAAAATACTGAATACACTCTGTGTGAGGTGTAGCACATGTGGGTGTGTGTATTTATACAGATACATGCATGTATCACTGATTGATATTAACTAATTTAATTCTCACACACACAATTCTATGATGTATGTAGTATGTTCCTGATGGTGTTTGAAAAAGAAACTAAGCCAAAGCTCTTCCTTTGGTAAACAGTGAATAGGGAAGCTAAGGTCTGAACCTAGGCATGTGTGGCATCAAAAGCAGCTCATCTTTTTCTATTTTTCTATACTGTACTGCTGTCCCTGGAGCCCTGTTAATAACTTCAAATTGCTCAAAAGGTGCAAGGTAATTAAGGAATCTCACAGCGTATTTATTGAGGACAAATCTACTGCCAATTGGTCCCGGTGTACCCTGGCCTCCCTCTGGTCCTTGAAATGCCCTGCTCCAGGTCCAGGGTTTGTACTTAAGAGATGTGGAAGCACCGGGTAAAATCAGAAGTAAGTGAAATGATTACGTAGAAGGAAAAAATAACTTCTGAGAAATGATTAAAAGCTTTCAGCTTAGCTCAGTGATGACAAAAGAGGACATCAACCTACAAATATTCCAGGAGTGGAAGCAAGCAGAAGAGGGGATTTTTTTTTTTTTTCTGCTCGAAGTAAAATGAAATTTCATGAAGGAACAAGCAAAGAACAGAATTCAGTGCCTGAATCTACTCTCTGCTGCCAGAGGTTTATGTCTGAATTTTTATCTCAAAAAAACAAGCTAGGATTAAATGCAGAACAGGTAGCATCAAGAGGGAAAGGCTTCCAGATCCACAGAAAACTCTTTCATCCTTTCATGTGATGATTTTTTTTTGGGGGGGGGTGGTTGTCATCTTTGCATAAGATGCAAGAAAGAGGGAGATCTGGGCCTAAAATAGTTTCCAATTTGAAAGCTTTAAGAGTGAAATCTCTTTTTAATGGGACAAATATGACAGTGACAGGATTTCATAGACATTGTCTAGCTGGATACTGAAGCCTACTAGCCACTGTGGTGTCCCTGAGGCCGAAGGGGAATGGCTGGTGCCACCCACTGTTGCCTCAATGCTGACTGCTGCTCCATGCTGAAGTATGGGAAGGATTACGTTTCAGACGCCAGCTAGCAATTTCCTTGCATTTGCCAGAACGTGTGTTTGTCTGCACATTTGTTAGTGAAATAGAACACGGGTGCTTAATGACACAGGGACAACTGTCCGATGTACTACAGGGTATGCTATCTTTCCGTATCAGGCTGCTAAGTCGGAGCGCTTTGGTTTATCAGTTACATCCGGGTTGTACACAAAGCTAAAGCTGCCAAAAAGAAGCTTCCTGGAAAGCACACCTGTCCTCTTCAGGTGTTTCTGAAGGATCACATGCGTTTTTCTGATGTTTTTGGCCTTGTGCGTTTGCTTCTCTTGCACTCTTGGGAGGCTGTCCTGTGACCTGAAGGTTGGAGGAAAAAGAAATCCAAGCGAATGTGTCCTCTTAACGTAGGCTTTGATGCATTTCCAAAAACGCTTCCTCCCCCCGCCCACCTTATAAAAGTTACACCTGCAAAAATGGGACTCCGTCCAGCAGGGAAGGACATAACACTGCCTGAATGTGCAAAAAGTGAGTGGGGTCTTTAGTCTGTCCCTGAGGCTCTGAGCAGGCTCATGAACACTTTTTTTCCTGTACATGTCTTTGAGTTGAGGATGACCCACACACCCATAAAGAGAACAGGACTGTCTTCTTTCGTTAGGTTATGTATGCTTTTATGACTCCTGAATTTGTCTTAATGGAAAGCTTGATTGTTTCCCCTTGTGAGGCAAGTCACTAGCATTTATTTTTAAGGTATAATAGGATTGCTTTAAATATATTTTAGTAAGTCATAAATTCACAGCAAGATGATGTGATATGGAAAATTTCTATGGGGAAAATATTTCTGGCTCACCTAGTCATCTGGAAGCATAACTTGGTTTGAAAGTGTTTGAACTCCAGTAGTCAACTTTCAAAATGATAAACATGACTTGCTGTATGTCAACTTTGTACAACCACAGTCCTGTGTGCTGTTTGAAGATGATTCCTATTATGTTCCAAGTGCAGGTGTCTTTGTAACACAGGAAAGCAAGGCTCTGTGTGATCAGGGAAACCATAAATCACCAAACTGATCAGCAAGGGAGCTTGAATTTGTACTCATTTTAGTGTAAGTGCAGGCCTCAGTTTTCTCTGTATCATACCCTGACTCTTTTGAAAGGTCATTTTATGACAAGTTTGTTTCCAATTTTTCTTACTTAGAGTAGAGGTAGGTCATAAAACAAGAAGACTAATAATAATTTTCTCCCATATTTATAAGAAAATCATTTCAGAAGTTAGAAAATGTTTCCAATCTTCCCTGAATGTGCAGAGGTAGAAAAACATTCGGGTGCCAGAGCACCTCTGTGATTTGGAGGACTCTGGGCTGGTCGTGGTGTTTTTGTTGTTGTACAGCCCTGGCCATCAGACCCTCAGATCCCAGACAACTGTCTGTCATACCTTCTGAATTCTTGCTCAGTCACTGTTCTTGGAGAAGTAGAAAAACTTACATGTCAGATTCTAACACAGGCTTTCCCAAGAATCTTCAAGTTTTTGAGAGGAGAGAAAAAAAAAAGACATATTTTTTGTTGTTGTTGTTTTGTTTTGTTTTTTTGGTCTTTTTGAGACAGGGTCTCCCTGTAGCTCCAGCTGCTTGGAACTCACTCTGTAGACCAGGCTGGCCTCAAACTCACAGAGGATCTGCCCGTCTCTGTCTCCCAAGTGCTGGGATTAAAGGCGTGCTCCACCACGCCAAGCAAAAAGACATATTTAATAGAAAAGAAAAAAGGACCTTATCAAGGAGAAAACATCTGAGAAGTGTCAGCAGAGGCTGTGGGAGCTGAAATTATTGCTGGACTATCTGCAATTATCTGTAATTGCCGAAAATCTGACTGAATTACTGGCAGTTTAGGGTCAAAGACTGAGCCACGTGGTTAAGTCATGAAGGGCAGGTTCACACTTATCCTTTCATTTCCTCTTGAAGGCTGGAGGACCACACTTCTGCCAAAGTCAATACTGAGTTCCAGATTTTCACCATATTCCTCTTGCATTTCTTTCTGTTATTTGCTTTGTTTCGTGTTCACATGCAAGGCCACAGCAAGTTCCCAGAAAGCAGGGCTCAGTGGGGGGGGGGGGGGGCATACCCTTGAAGGCTATGCTGGATCTTTTTCAGTACTTGCAGTGATGTAGTCTGGAGTGGTCTTTCCATCCCAAGGACAGCATGCATCTCTGATTTTGATTGATTCATTGTGTACATTGATTTGGATTCTAAACTCTGTGTGTGTGTGTGTGTGTGTGTGTGTGTGTGTGTGTGT
>NW_008346927.1:696475-723867 GCF_000622305.1 Nannospalax galili
AGTCTCCTGAGTGCTGGGATACAGGAATGGGCCATGCCCAGAAGGTTCTACACATTTTTATCAACTAATCAGAAAATATCTAATCTCCAAAATCATTAAAGCAAATTTCTCAGAGGAAGTTGTTCATAATCATGAATACTGTGCTGTTGTGATTTACTTCTATCATCCCTCTATATCTCCAGGGGCATTTTGGAGAGAAGGGCCCTTTACCTGTTCTGTTTTCACAAGTTGGCATTCACTTCCGTATCCAATTGAGGAGTAAACACCAAGTCAACTCAGCAAGATGATGCAACAGTTAGAGCCACTGCTCACCAACAAAGCATAGAATTCTGTTCTGTGACTGTCGGACAGGGGAAAGGGCAAGGCCGTGCTGGGTAGTCCACGCCATTTCTGCGCAGCTGACCGGCTTGCAGAGGGCAAGGCTTGCTTGGTTCCTTGCCTGCCGTGTCTGTATCTCCTTCAAAGGCACTTCCGTGGTATGCAGTCATCACTGGGTCTTCCACCCCTTCCGGCCTTTCACGGCCCTAATTTCTCTTGCAAATTTGCCAGGTTCCATTTTCAGTGCACCTACTGAGCCACACTGATGACTGTAACAGCTATGATGCTCTTTCGGAAATCAATTCAAGCTGGCTTCAGCCATGATGGTTTACAGACTCACTGGAAGTTCAGAAGTGAGGATGGATCTCATTCAGTGGCACAAAAAGCTCTGCTTTCTTTTCTTTAACATTCAGAGGTGTAGCCTTGGGCCATGCTGCTGTGCTCTTGTCTCAGCGCAGCTACCAGCAAGTCCCAGGTCTACAGACGTCCACTTGCTATGGACTCAGATGCTACTCATTCCAAAGCCCCAGCAAACCTTTCCCATACTTGTTGGCACAAACGTGGGACCAGGTGACAGGAATACTCTGATTCTGGTAGGCCCTGAGAACAAGCTCTTGAGCCAGGTTGCAAGCATCTCCGGCGCTCTTGGCTTTCCCCCATGACAAATACAGAGGTCAGAAAGGGAGCCGGCATAATGGAAAGGCAGTCCCAAATTCCATTTCACCTATCTAGTGTGATCATGTGCCTGTCCTTTCCTGCAGGTTCAAATCCCTGCAGCTCTAGCATTAACTTCAGCCCTTTGTGGATATATGAGATGATATATCCTTATATTAAGTGTAGGTCTGCTTGAAAGTGGGTTGGTTTCTGTTGCTACACACTGGTTCTGGTGTACTTGTTTCCTGGGGACACCCCTCATCTGTGTATCTTGGTTTCATAACCTTCTCCATAAAATGACTGGTAAATCCATGTCCCACCACCTAGATCTCCTGGAGGCCATGGGGTAGAATTTATAATGCAGGAAAATTTATTTTTTAATTATTAAAGAGTCATGATTTAAAAAAAAAAACAGTTTTGATGGTAGAAACTGAGTTGTTATGACTGAGAATGTACTCAGTTTTTAAGAACTTTGTGAGCGAGCAGGTTATTAAACACATTATTAAATACTGAAGTGCATTAATTTTCAATGAAAGAGTACACTTAATATGACTCACTAGATACCCCCCCGTTCCTCCTTTCATAATTGTTCTGCTATATCCAGAGTATTTCATTTCTGTTGACCTTCATCTGCTTCCACCTCCCTCTATTTCCCCCTCTCTGTTTCCTCTTCCACCAACACTTGCCTGAGGTGGCCTATGCTTTGGAACACAAAGGCCTTTGCCACTCTGCTGCAACTTTCCTCTCTTGTCTTCCCTTCCTGAGTCAACTTCCACTTCTCTGTCATCACTGTAATGGCACCAGAGTTGACTTCCGATGCACCTTCCCCCCTTTTCTCTCTGTAGCTTTCTTCTCTCAGTTCTATCCTTTCCCCGTTTTCTTCCGCTCCCCCACTGCCCTTTGCCTTATAGACATAGCTTAGATTCGGTACAAAATGGAGTCATTTTGAGAAGCTAATCATATTTTTTTTTCTATTTGCTTGCTTAATTCATTGGAATTATTTTATTACCACTCATTTTCCTCCCCTATGTGGAGCACAGGTGCAGCATATATAACCAGACTGAAAATTAATTTGTGCGAAGTGGAAAAAAGGAGTTGGAGGACTGGAGGTGTACTTCAGCTGGCGGATTGCTTACTTGGCATGCAAAAGTCCTGAGATCGATTCCCCAGCATGGGTAAAACTGGTACGGTGGAACATGTCTGCAACGCCAGTGCTCTAGAGGTGGAGCCAGGAAGATCAGAAGTTCAAGGTTATCCTCGCCTACATAGACTTTGAGGCTAACCAGGGCTATGTGAGACCCTATTCCAACCCTCCTCCCTCCCAGGTTACAAATACAGACATAGAAATACAGATCTTGAGGTTCTATAAAAGAAAAGGGGTGATAATTCATAATGAAGTGAGAAGAGGAAAGCACAGCAGGCTAAAAGCAAGCCCCAAATTTGTAGCTGGGGAAACTTTTTTTTAGAAGCTTGGTAATGCTAATAGTCAGAAAACTAGAATTTTAGTTTATGCCTTATGTGTCCCTAATTATTTCTTTAACATCTGATTTTTAATAATCATATTGTAGTGTAATTTCATTAAGGGAAGTGGTAACCAGCAACCCAAAATGATTTAATTCCTAATGAACACATGCATTTAAAGGCAGCTTAGAACCTCGTGTGTTATGAATTTGCAACAGATCTTTGCTGAATGAGAGAATTAATAATTAATCCATGACTTGATTTGAAAATTATAAAGTCCCTATGGAGAAAATCCCAATTACATTTTTAGAGATTCATACAAATTCAGTGGTGAAAAATGCCTTGAGTTATTTTGGCCCAGTGCCTCTTATGCCATGTCAGGACCAAATGTGGTCAAGCTGAAGTAGAGTGTGTATTTTGTGAAATCTGTTGAGCTGCCAGGTTTTGGACTCAAATGAAATACAACCTCCTCTAGTGTCTGAAAACTCTTCCACAAGCTTGCAACAGTGATATTTTTGTAGACACCAGGGGTGCTGTGTGCATGTCCCTAAGACCGTAGCATCCTGGTCAAGTGAAATGGCTTGTGCCCTCTCTCCACATTTCTGAGTGCCTGAGAGGAAAATTCTGCTTGTCTAAGCCTTCCAGTGCTTGAACCCTTTTCTACAAACTCTCCAGATACTCCGCTCTGCGTCTCACTCTTAGGAAAAAGGTGAGATAATTGGGATACCTGTTTACTGAGGTTTGTGGCATTTTGTCCAGCAAGTATATAGGGAATTATTCTGTGCCAGGAAACATGTCAACAATAAAATAAAAGCTTTCAATAATCAAAAACCAAATGTAAACAAACATAATACCCATTGCCATAAGACATACAGTCAGCTGGCTGATCCAGATATTATTAGTCTAATATCTATAGAAGATCTATGAAACATTACAGCTGAGGCAGACAGGGTATCCGGAGAGGTTGTAAGAGAGAACTCATGGTGCAGGAAGACTAATGGAAGGGATTGACCTGTTTGGGATACTTATTAAAAGGTAATAGTTACAGTAGATGCTATCTACAGGATCAGTACATAAAAAATGCTCTATAATAGTGAGGGTGAGAATTGATGCTGTTGTAGTTCAGGGAGAACGTAAGAAGGTGGCATGTGATGAGGCTGGTGAGGAGGATGATCTGCTAAAGGAGACTTAGAAGCCAGGAGAAGCTAGAGGAAACCTAAGACAGGGTCATCACCCCCAAACTCAAGGGAAAGAGAATTCAAAGAGCAGCCGGCTGATATCACAAATGCTTTTGAAAGACAAAAAAGCCATTGGTAGCTTCCGTAGCCTGGGCTGTCCTGGTGGTGAAGTAGAGATGAGTTCATATCGAGGTAGGTTCTAAACCATAACAAAGTCTGGTTGTATAAACTTATATATAAAGAGGCCTTGTTAAAAATACATTACCCCAGATAGCACTGTACAAAAAATAACCTACAAAGTCACATCCCCCTCTTTGGTTTATCTTAATAAAGAAATGGAAGGCTTCCCGTCATCAAATGTGGTATCTACAGACATTAAAATTTTACACATTCAATTTGACTTAAGAGATTCTAGAGAAACATGATTTTGAAAACCCCAACATGGCTTGACCTTTTTCTCAATAGTACTGTTGGACCTTCATGTTTTGCCCAGGCATGTCTTTTTGTTGAGCTTCTTACTGAGGCCATACCATGGGGGTAAGTGCCAAGTTGGCTTACGATAGGACATTCAAGAATTATCTTTATTAAGGAAGTTTAATTTGTCTTCCCCACTATGGAACAAGTCACAGCAAGATGTTCTTACTCCCGCATAATGAATGGTGATGCCGGGAGATCAATGATAAGTGTTCCCACTCCTCATCCCACAGCTCTCTATTTCCCATAAGAAATGATAAAGCAGATGGTCCGATGCTCAGAACAGGGAGCGTAGAAGGGTCAGCTCTTTGTTTACTTTCTTCCTGTATTAATAGTAATGAGGAAAAGTTTTATCTCCCAGAGTTCCTTCTTGCACAATAACCATGCAGATAAAACCCTTTCTGATCTCAAGCCTCCCTGATCACTCTCAGAGGGAGCCCCACATGGAAACATTTGCAGAATAATCAATAACAAACTGTGCTGTGGTTTGCAGATATGCAGTGCATGTCCAAGAAAGAAAATTTAGCCTTTGCACTCTGGGAATTGACTGACCTAATTAGTCTATTCAGACCTTTCATCATGAGAAAACAATCCATTTCTTTCTCAGCCTACTTATAGCTAATGGAACAAATGGGAAAACAGGAGCTTGCGGTAAAAACGTTGAATAAATGGCACTGGGGTATAAGCTTCCTGACCACGTCGGACTAATTAAAGGATAAGCCTGACTTTACAGAATAAAAATTATGATTGGGGAAAATGTTTTAGAAAGAAATGTAGCACTATTATCAAACACGAATAATAACGTCCATAATGATTTAGAAAGAGAGGCAGAGGTCATCTGAGGCTTGCTCATCAGCACAGACAAGGCTGTTTCTGCATCCTGTGTGATGCTTGCAAGGCCTGCTGCTGAGATACTTGTACACACGTTAAAAGTGTAAAGTTCCCCTCCCCCCCAAACAGCAAGGCCAACACAGACTCAGAAGTTAAGTCCCTCTTCCATTCCACTCGTGACCATTCAGTCAGCAATTTTTCAGTTTCATGCACTGTTCTTGGTGATGAGATTTCAGTACTGAACAAAGACGAAAATAATCCCATCCTTCATGGACCTTTGGGGGAAAATAGGCAAGAGCCAAATAAATAAGTGTATTCATGAGTGAATAAACGGGATGAGAGGAGAGTCGGGAATGGTGGAAGGAGAAGAGAGGGCAAGATTGCAGGTTTGGATAAGGTGACTGGGATGGATCTGTAAGGAAGTAATGTTTGAGCAAAGACCTGAGGGCCACAGGAAGTCAGCTGGAGATACCTCTGGGAGAAGAATCAGGGCAAAGACGCAACAGGAGGAGCACATGGGGGAGGAGCAAGAAAACAGGCATAGTTGGAGTGGTGGTACATGCCTGTGGTCTCCACACTCAGGAGGAGGACAATACAAGTAGATAGGGAGGTCAAAGCCGGCTGAGCTATATAGTGAGATCTTATCTCAAAACCAAGGGCTGGTTAGGTAGGTCAGTAGTAGAGAGTATGAGTGAGGCCCTGAGTTCTTTCATCAGCACCTCAAAAAGATAAGACAAAGAAAACTGGTATAGATAGTGTGGGGTGGATAAAGGAGAGGTTTTTGTAGGTAAGAGGGGAAATGGGCAGGGATGGGATTCCAGGTAGGCTAAGACTCTGGGTGATTTTAAGGACTTTGGAGATGCTTTGAATTCTTGCAGTGTGTGTAGTGAAAAGTAAGCTTATGATTTTTTTAAGTTAAAAATGAGACTTAGTCAAATCTTTGTAGCAATATAAAACACGTTAAGATGAGTTCTCAAATTCTAACTGCTAAAATGGGTGTCTGGAGTGACCAATCTCATTCACAGTCAAAATGTGGTCCAAAGTGAACTAATTAACAGAGAATGCAAATATCTCCCCAGGGAAGCAGCAAGAATATGGAAATAATTACAATTAGTATAAGAATATCTAACAATCATAACCATAACATTAACATTATGTTAGGAAAATAATATAAGTGATATCTTATGTATTTGAGGAAGTCTTCATATTCATAAAGTTAATTTGATTTATCTGGACTATATCAGTATTTGTAGGGTTTTTTGTCTTGTTTGAGACAGGGTCTCCCTGTAGCCCCCGTTGACCTGGAACTTGCTATGTAGACCAGGCTGGCCTGGAACTTGGAGAGATCCTCCTGCCTCTGCCTCCTAAGTGCTGGAATTAAAGGCATGCACCACCACGGCTGGCTTTGCCTTAGTATTTTAGAAGAATTTGTTTATCAGATGTTTTAACTTCAAAGTAAATAGAATGTATTAAGCTTATAAACAAGGTCTAAAATATTTGAAGGTGTTTAGACTACAAAGTTTGTAAGTAAGAACCTACATTAATTCAAATCCCCTTCTCAAAGTTCTTCCAGCTTGAGTTTTACTTAGACTAAGAAGTTGAAAAACACAGGTGTGTTGGTGCATTCCTGTAATCCCAGAACTAGGGAGGGGAAGGCAGGAGGATCAGAAGTTCAAGGTCATCTTCAGCCACATCAAAAGTTCCAGGTCAGTCTGGACTACATGAGACCCTGTCTCAAAAAAAGAAGAAAGGAAAGAGCTGAACATAGAAGTTTATGAAGAATTAAGTTTGCACGTCTGTAACTTTACTGCAGAGGACAGTAACAAAATATCCTGAAACAAAATAAAACAACAGCATCTTGGATACTCTTCTCTGCACACGAAGCTGAAACCCACCATATTAACCATATGTTAATATCATTTATTTTAGTAAAACATTTTTCAAGGGGCTGGGAAGGTAGGTCAGCGGTAGAGCACTTTCCTAGCATGTGGAACATCATTCCACATGCGATACCAATGGCTCTGGAGTGTGCCTAGTGGGTGCGCAGCCTAGCAGCTCTGTAGCCTGGTGGGTGTGCTGCCTGGCGGGTATACAGGAGTGTTCACATTCTTCTTCCTGCCATGGGTGAACATCCTTTATGGATAATTGCTCTCCTGGAACACTGGAACTCTGCCCAGGCAGACTTCACCCATTCCGAAGATTATAAATTACACAATCTCTTGTAGTGCAATTACTCTTCCATTATACACCTGATCTCTTAAAATTTATCATTTCATAGCAAAAAAAAAAAATGCCCTTGCTTGATTAAGAACAGTGTGCTCAGCTTGTATCAAGCTAATGAGACAGCAATTAAAGGATAATATTCATTCACCTGAATTAATTTGATAATTTTGCTCAACTGAAGGGATAGGGGAGGCATTCTTTAAAACATCTTGAAAATTGCATTATAATCTGGACTGTGAATTTCTTGTTTTGGTGCATTTTAAAGCAAAGTCACTGTATGTGATAAATCCCTTATTTCATATTTTATTTTTTACTTTCTACCAACATTTGAGTCACATTTGGCGATTTTAGGATTTGGTTTTAAGAATGGGAATAAAACTTTTGTTTTCTATCTGTGTATCTATTTTCCCCCAATATTAAAAGGGTTATAAAAGCTATCAAGATGAGCTGAAATACTGTGTGAAAATTTATAAATGTAACTTTTATGTTCATTCTCCTTTGGTTTGCTGTAGTTCTGGGTAGATGTCATCAGTCAGTTCATGATTTTTGATACACTATAGATTGAGTGACTTTCTGTCAGGAGATTTTTCTCTTATAATAAGAGGATATGTTTTTGCTAACATTTGGGGGGAAGTGGTAGAGGGGGCAGCAAGTGGAGGAAGGTCTGCCTTTATTCAGACCAGTGAAAGAATCAGGTGCATAGCAGTTGTCAAGAATGTGTGGGTGTTTTTCTTTTTCTTTTAAAAAACAAAAATAATGTAGCCCACTTTTTGCAATTGGAAAGAAAAATTTTCTCTCCAGTTTATCTATACCTTCTCCCTTTGTTTTTTAATTTTTGAGAAAGGATCTCACTATATAGTCAGAGTGGCCTTGAACTTCTGGCAATCCTCCTGCATCAGCCTTCCAAGTGCTATGAACACAGATGTGTGCCACCATGCCAGACTTTGATTTACTCTTCTTAAAGAGGGATTCCTGGTACCATTAACATTTTCTCCTGGGGAAAGGGCATTTATTCTGCTCAAAGCCCAGGTGATCCTGCTGCCCCAGCCTCCTCTTCTAACCCAGGCAGAGCTGCAGCATCTCTTACACTGCCATGGAAACACGTGCCTATTTGCTGTGACACAGTGCAAACTATCAGTATTAAAATGTTTATTGATAATTCTTCTCCATTAGACCTGAGAATCTCTGATGGCAAGATCTATTTAAGCATATGAGAGGATAAAAATTATGTGACACTGGATATAAATATGTTGTGATGACTTGCTATTTTTAACCATCTGTTCAAGAAATTTGTACAAATAATACTGAGTTTGCTTAACAAGCTAATATTTTTTTGACATTTTCAAGTCATACTTAAAATTGACATCTGTGTTCATAGCCCTAAAAGTTAGTAATTATTAAAAAACTTAAAAAAATTTTATTTATTATTTTTATTTTATGTGTATGAGTGTATTGCTTGCATATATGTGAGTGCACCTGTGTCCTGCAATGCCATGGAGGTCAGACGAGGGCTTTGGATTCCCCTGGAACTGGAGTTAAGGACAATTTGTAGCTGCAATGTGGGTGCTGGGAATCGAACCCAGGTCCTCTGCAAGAGAAGCTCAAAAACTTTTTAAACATTTTTTTGCATTTATTTATTTAGTTAGTTAGCTGTGTGTGTATTATGTGGGTGTATATGCCAAGGCATGCGGAAGTCAGAGAACAACTTACAGAAGTCGGTTCTCTACGTCCATTATGTGCGTTCCAAGGATCAAACTCAGGTCATTAGGGTTGGCAGCAGACACCTTACCTGCGGAGCCATCTCGCATGCTTGCAAAACCTCTTTATCAAGATGTTTGATTACTGGAAGCCCATGTTATGGAGAATGTGATATTAATTTCATGTTGTTTTCCTTTGAGCTATCCACACATGATCCAAAATTTACTTACCTGATTCTTTTTCTTGGGTGGAAACCCATATTTCAGGCCTAAGAGGTAGAGCTAGGTTGTACAGGCATATTTATTGGGTGTACACATAGACAAGAGAGACTTTTCAGAGTACCAGACAATGTAGAGAGCTGTGTGCACTTTCTAGAAACACTTATGGTGATTTTCTTTAATTTGAGACAAATAGGGTCATTCATCCTTGCTTAACAACTCTAAATCGTGTCAGGTACTCTTGTTCTCATAACTACAATAGCTCAGTGGGAAAAGAGGGGGTAATGACATGAGTAGTGGAAGTGACATAAAAAGCCAAGATGGTAGCAGAGAGGGAAGGGGGTGCCTGGGATAGATGGAGCTGGGAGAGGACATACAGAAAATAAACATAGCCATCTAAGCCCTCAGCAATACAATGGTTTACATCAGGCTCGACACAAACAGTGAAATCTTTATCTCCCCACAAACGGTCACCTGTACTGACCTCAAGCCTTCTACCTTCACACCGTCAGCTGCTCCCGAGGTACTGAGATAAGAGTGGAGCCGGGCTGAATTTGTGTCAAAGAGCATTCCAAAGTCAAATGTATATGTCTGGAGTTTTTATTTTGCTTTATTAAATTCTTCTCTTTTTCTTCTTCAAGCATAATTCTAAACATCAGCTTTCCCTCCTCTAATGTGCTGAACACTTTCTCTTCACTTGTTGGCTCTGTATGTTTAGAGCTTCACCTTCCCAGGAGGTCTGAACAAAGCCCAAAGACTCCCTTGTGGTAAGAGTACAGGGGTGAGTCAGAAGCAGACATTTTACCTACTGTTCTCACCTTGAATCTTCTAATGCACATTCTCCCCTATACTTAAGTCTGACTCCTATAAAAAGTTTCAAAAGACTTCTGGCTTTCTTTCCCATGATGGTTCTTGGTGTAGTGCATTTAGTCATCATTTGGTTTATTAAATAATACCATAATAAGATCAACATGAGACATGGTTAGCAACTCTTTCACACCTCTCAATATCACAGAACTTTATTTTCATTAAGAGCCTTTCACTAGACCTTATTTTAGACTCATTTGAAATTCTTCACTAAGGTACTGTTTTGAGAGACTAGGATAAGCTTTTAAGAAATCACTGAGACAGGTGTGGAAGCACATCCTGTAATCTTAGCACTTGGGAGACTGAGTAGGAGGATTGCCAAGGGTAGAGGCCAGCCTGGGCTACCTAATTACTGAAGAACCACCCCCTCCAAAGTCTCTGCCTCCCAGATATTTTAATGTGTTTTGACACATCTATGACTGAATAATAAATAATCAGAATTATTTAGATTTGTTTATTTTATACTATGATTTGTGAAGCCTGGTGTCTGAGGTCAGCATGGATAAGAGGGCTGAGGGTAGAGAAAGGGAAAGCTATCAGTAGGTCTGCCTCTCAGGCTCAGTTTTCTTTAAGGGTGTGACTTAGGGTAACTTAACCAGGCTCCAGTGAACGTATCCACACCAAAGGGAATTTGCAGACCAAATTTGACTCTGTAGACCTTTAAAAAACATTATATGTCTGATAGGTCCCACATAAATTTATTTTGAATACAGTTTTTCATAGCTTATTAAGTTAAAGCCTGACACAAATGACTAGAGTTACTCCAGTTGTTTGAGGTCTTCAGTAATTTCTTGTGCTCTTACTATAGGAACAAAATAATTTTGCTGTATGTATTAGATTTTATTCTCTTTTCCACTTCAGCTTCTTCTTTGTTGCCCCCTCGATCCTTGTCCAGGTTATCATTTGCATCAAGAAAATTAGCGACTTCTGCATTATAGAGAGAAATGGCAAAAGACCATCCTGGCTATGCCATCTGCGTCAGCGCAGAGCAAGGTGTTATGCATCCTTTGGGTTGTTGTTTGCCTGTTTTGTATATTGGAGAGTGCAGGGATAATTTCCTTGGGCCATGTTCAGACAAGGACTGGGGGCCGTACACATGATAGACAAGTGCTCTATTACTGAGCTGCACTTGTACTCTTATATGTCCCTTCAAGAAGAAGTAAATCTTCGAGACCAACAAGGAGAGACTGTGACCTCCTGACAGCCTGCTTAGACTTTCCTGTTAGTTGTAATGTTAAGTGTTCCTAGGAATTAAACAGTGGTGTTTTAAAATTAGTGTCTGTCATTATTTCTTTTTGTTTCCTTGTTTGTGGGGTTTGTTGTTGTGGTTTTGTCTTTTGTTTCCTTGAAGCAGAGTCTCACGTAGCCCAGGTTGGTCTCAGGATCACTGTGTAGCCAGTGTTGGCCTTGAACACCTCATCTTCCTGCTGTCACAATCCAGGTGCTGGCATTACAGGGATGAGCCACCCTACCTGGCAGCATCTTGATTTTGTATTTGGCGATTTCCCACAAGTTATAAGCAACTTTATTCTCTGGGTTTCACCCAAAGTTGATACCATCATTGCTGTGAGGTGAAAATTTCTAGATAATAAAAAAGAAAAGTCAAATCGTTAGAACTGAATTCTGTGTTCATTCTCTATTTAAAACCAATACTATTATACCGAAGATGAGAAGTCAAGTGTGATAGACATACTGGGTCCTGAGTAGGGATTTTGGTTCATGCTGGGGTATATGAACAAAAGAGGCTACCATGGTCTTCAGTTTAGTCTCTGAAAGGAAATTCTGGGGCATCTGCTATAGTCATTGAAGAGGATTTTATACCATATCTCAGAGCCAGAAAACTAATGCTGGGGCCAATGGTGAAAGCTCCCAGGACCTTTCCAGGGCAATTCCATTAGGCCATGTAACCCTTAAAGAGTGATGCTTCCTTTAAATGACTTAGAAAGACATGATTCCATAAGAGATGATACAGTCTCTGAAAAATATGATATGGAATTTTCATTTGTTATAAACAGTGTTGAACTGTAGATATTTAATGTATAATGTTTAAAGTTTTCAAGGGGGGCATGATTTTTTTTTTTTTTTTTCTTTTTAAGACAGGGTCTCGCTGTAGCCCCAGCTACCCTGGAACTCACTATCTAGACCAGGCTGGCCTTGAACTCACAAAGATCCACCTGCCTCTGCCTCCCAAGTGCTGGGATTAAAGGTGTGTGCCACCATGCCCGGCCTAGGCATGATTTTTAAAAAAATAAAAAGAAACAAATGGGTTGACATTATTCATATATTTTATTTAACTGATATATAGAACAGTACAATTTCAACATACAGTAAACATAAAATTTAATGACTCTTAGGCCAGGTATAGTGGTACATACCTTCAGTGCCAGTCAGGCAGATCTCTGTGAGATCGAGGCCAGCCTGGTCTACATGGTGAGTTCCAGTCAAACTGGGGCTACATAGTGAGACCCTGTCTCCAAGACCAAAAAAACATAGCCTCTTTCCTTTGTGCCAAATCTTCAAAATCTGGTCAATATTTTATACCTATAGCCAATCCCAACTTGGACTAGGTAATTTTTGAGAGTTTAATAGCCACATACTGTTAATGGCAATACCAGTGCAGTAGCTAGTCTTAGCTTAGTTATAATCTCCAGAGAGCAAATGGACAGCTATTCTTACATGTCAGACTGCAGTAATCTTTATAAAACTTGCTTAGCAAAAATGGTGATAAATTAATATGCTGTTCTCACAACGTCATTAAATGTCAGGTTGAAGTTCAGACCTGAAGTGGGTATTTGTGTGTGTGTGTGTGTGTGTGTGTGTGTGTGTGTGTGTGTTTCTTGCAGGTCTGCTATTACATCCTTCCATATATTGTATACACACAATGTATTGTTTTTTTGTATTATGGGGGAGGGGTTAAATAAGTTTAATATAACTTTCCCTATTTTATTTACTAAAATGAAACAGACCTAACTTATTTGAGCTAATTTTTAAAAATGGGCTCTGGCCATCTTTGTTTATAGACTTGTGCTATAGTTCTACAGTTTTCTTAGATTTCATTAAGGAATCTCTTTTTTTTTTTTTTTCTTTTTGAGACAGGGTCTCCCTGTAGGCCCAGATGACCTGGAACTTGCTATGTAGACCAGGCTGGCCTTGAACAAACAGAGATTCGCCTGCTTTTGCCTCCCAAATCCTGGGATTAAAGGCATGCGCCACCACACCAGGCCAAGGAATCTCTTAAGAGTAAAGAGAACAAGCAAGTCTGTTCCTAGCCCAGAACCATTTTGCTTTTTAATCTCACAGTGAATAAAATCTCAGTCATTTAATCAGAATATAAAATGGATAAAACTGTATGATTAATTGTTCCTTAATCAAAAAGTTGATTAGACCCCTTATAAACTTGCTTAGTCTTCTTCTTTTTCCTGATACATATTTTCATTATGAATAGTATAAGGCCAAAGTTATGTTTAAGTTTTCCCATAAACAATAAGCTTTTAGATAGGAAATATTTAGATAATACATTGTATTACAAAAAATGTTAAATAATCATTGTCTTTCTTGTTTCTAAATCTTGATTTATACTAAAGAGTGACCACTGGCATACAGACAGACATTAACAGTGAGTTTAAATGAAAATATAAATTACATTTACTACAAATATTTTGCATTTTGGAAATGCTTAACAAAATTGTTAATAATTTACTGCCTCAATGTTGATATATACTATCTATGGGAGATACCTCCTTGATAGCTGCCTGTATTCATTTCATAGGGCTGTACGAGTTATCACAGCTTAGTGGCTTTGAACCAGGCTTATTATCTCAGACTTCAATCATCAGCTTGGGCAGGATGTAACTGAGTTCTTTGCTCAAGATCTCATGGCGGGAAGAAAAGGGGGTCTAATCTGAGGCTGAAGCTTAGTTCTCTCTCTCTCTCTCTCTCTCTCTCTCTCTCTCTCTCTCTCGTCTTCTCCCCCAAACCCTACTTTTACTTGTTATATCAACACAGGAGGGTCTCATTAAATTGCCTAGGCCAGCCTTAAACTCGCTCTGCATTCTAAGCAGGTCTTGAACCTCATGAACTTACTTCTATCCCAGCCTCCCCTATATCTGCTGCTCCAGGCTATGCCACCACACCCAGCTTAGCATCTTCTTCCAACCATATGTGATCATTAGCAAAATTCATTTCCCACCAGCTGTAAAATATATGTATCATCACTGAGACTGAAGAGATGACTCAACAGTTAAGAGCACTGACTACTCTTGCAGAGGAACCAGGTTGGGTCCCAGCATCCACACGGTAGCTAACAACCATCTCTAACTACAGTTCCAAGGGATCTGACACTCTCTGCTGACCTCCACAGGCGTTGCACACCACAGGTGCACCTACCTGCATGCAAGAATACACTTATGCACATAAAATAAAAATAATAAATAATAAAAAAGAACTAAATGTATATATCATCATGATCTGTAGGAAAACCCTCAAGTCCCCTTCCAGAAAGGGTATATTCCCCCTTACAAACACATCTATAAGGTCAAACCCACCAAGGATATCACTCTTTTGATTAACTCAAAGTAAGTTGTTTAAGGTCTTTGGTTACATCCCTTTTAGCCTTGTGAGTAATAAAAGGTATCACCCAGTGAGTAGAAGGAGCTGTCTTGGAGTTCTGCCTACCAAGTACTGAACACGTGCTGAACACCCTCTTCTACATTTGAAACTTTACCTTTCCAGAGTGGTCTGAACAAAGTCAAAGAAATCCCTTGTGGTGAGGCTACAGGAGTGAGTCAAGGCAGATGTGGGACTGTGGGGGAGAAAGAGTTCAGGAATGCTCTCTCACTTGCTGAGTTGAGGCACAGTAACCATGGCAACATTCTCCTCAAGCCAGTTTCTTCAGGCCCACCCAAGAGTCTGTGTACTAATGTTTCTCAACAACTTAATTTTAAACTGATGTTGGTATTTTAAGCATAGCACCAACCATTGTAACTCCTAATATTCTTATATATACGTCATGATTTGGGAGGAAGTAATGCCTTTCTAATAAGGTGGAATTAAATTGCTTTTTCCCCCATGGGAAAAAAATAATGCTGGTGTTACTAGAATAATATTTTATATATGCTACTTCTTTATTGTTACATTATTTGTACTTTCTGGAACATGGTTAGCTGAAACTTATGAGTTTGTATGCAGTCAGTATCAATTATGTATGCCTTAAACATCTAGATTTCCCTTCACTTGATATTGCTTTCCTTCCTTCAGTTATAGTGACACCAATAAGAGATAGGTAAATAAATATTTATAAAGAAATTATTTCTCAGCCGGGCGTGGTGGTGCACACCTTTAATCCCAGTGCTCGGGAAGCAGAGGCAGGTGGATTGCTGAGTTCAAGGCCAGCCTGGTCTACACAGTGAGTTCAGGTCAGCTGAGACTTCAGGGAGGCCCTGTCTCAAAAAGACAAAAATAAAAAAAAAAAGAAATTATTTTTTTTCTCAAGTTTGTGATATATGGTCTTGCAATTGAGCTTAAGTCTAGACAAATTTAGCAAAAGTCTAGACAAGATGTATTTTTACAATGCTCAGAGTTTTTATTTTTACATTTGTGGTAAATAGTTAAATTATATTCTACATTCCCTGGTGTGGTGGCTCATACCTATAATTCAGTACTCAGGAAGCTGAGGAAGATTCCCATGAGTTAGATAGAGGCTAGTCTCTAAAGCTAACATATAACCTTGTGAGTTCCAGGCTAAACTATAATGTGGGACCCAGTCTCAAAAAACAAAAATATAAATAAAAAATAAAATCAATTACAAGAGAAAAGTTTTGGCTAACTTTTCAGGATACCTTGTAAATAAACTTTAGACTAAAAATATCAGATTTTCTTTCATGTTTTAAGCTGATTAGATTTTACTGAATTTATTTTCTATTTACAATACTTCTAATATCATAGGCTTAAACTCATTTTTATGGAAAGAAATCTATTTAATGATGTGTCCTCTCTTTGAACGTGCACACACATGTACACACACATACACACACGTGCATGCACATATAACATAATCTTAAAATGCTTTCAGCTTAATTTTTAGTGCTTGCTCAAATCACTTAGCAAATTGTAAGGCCTTTCCAGATCAGCTTCAATGTAAGGCCAGTTCTGATTTGTAGTTCATTTTTAACTGCACAGCCTCTTCCTACACACCTAGACAGTTACTCTTCTGTTCATACTCCAATTTGCACCCCAGTGCTGCTGCTAGAGAGCCCAGTGTTGGTGCCTATGGTCACTACTGTTTTACCTTTCAATGTTTTCATCTCTAGAATGAGGTAGTAGAATCCATGATTCTAAAATTTATCTCCAGTGTCCATTGTTTACCCAGAGCAGCACTGTTAGTGTTGCTGAAGGCACTCTCACTATGACACATTTATCAGCATCGCTTTATAAATATGACTTCTACTGAGTCTATACTGTCTACTTTTTCTTCTTCTGTCTGATGTTATATTCTGGAAATATGTGTGCATGTGTGACTCCAAATCCAGTTAAGTTCATTCTTAAGATTAACCATCAGAAGTTCATGTTGTGTCAACCTGATACCCATCCCTTTCTAAACTATAGCATTCTACCCTTGGAAGAAAGATCACAGCTGTCATACAGAGCATTTAGCTAATCTATAAAATTCTCAAGGTCAAAACAGCTCTAACATTATTTTTAAAAAACCCCAAGTTCTGGGGCTAGAGAGATAGCTCAATGGTTAAGGGCACTGACTGCTCTTGCAGACAATGCAGACTGGGTTCCCAGCACTCCCATGACTGCTAGAAACTGTCTGTAATTCCAGGTCCAGAGGAATCTAATACCCTCTTCTGGGTTCTACAGTCATCACTCACACATGATACACTTACATATGTTCAGGCAAAACATTCATACATATAAAAATAGAAATAAATTTAAAATATTTTTTAAAAAGCTGGGCATGATGACACACACCTTTAATCCTGGGGATTAGGATGATTCCAAATCCAGTCAACTTGACAATGAAGATTAACTCTATAGACTTGAAAGATATATGAACAGAGGGACTAGAGTCAGGCATGGTGGGGCTCTTGCTTATAATGCCCTCACTGAGGCAGGTAGATTGCTCTGAGCTCAAGGTCAGCCTGGGCTACAGAGTAAGACCCTGTCTCAAAAAGCAAAGAAAAAGAAAGCAGGATAGGGTGGGTGGATCTGGCAGCAAGAAAATGAATCAGAAGGTTGTCACAGGAGCTAAGACAAGTGACACAATGATGTAACACAGAGGCAGTTAGGATGAAGGGTACACAGATCTCAGAAAGGGTCTGCTGACTGGTTTAGAGGCTCTGGTGTGGGTACTGTTGTGAATGGTGATTTGTTCATTGGCCTAGAAGTTTAGGAAGAGAAGAGAATACATGATGGAAGCTGAGGAATGATATCGATTGCTTTACCTGAGCCTCAGTATCACCACCATCACATTAATAGTATTGATGCTGATGATGACACAGTTGTAAATGAATACACGCCACACTGCTTGTGTCAATTTATGTGATCACTGTCAGCAAATTTCACAAGGTGGAAAGGCCTCATATCATTCACCAGAGTTCAGGGAGCCCTGCACTCAAGTTCCTTAACAAAGGTTCCCTTTTATACCTATATACAAATAAGACCTTTCAGAATTGCCTTGTAACCAGAGAGGGATGGGAGAGCTCATGACACTCGGGAGGGTGGAGAAGAACTTCTGACACTCAGCAGGAAGTAGAAGGTCATCCTTGTGGTCATAGGTTAGAAAACCTCAAAGAGATTATTCGAAACTGACACTAACAAAAACAGTCTTGAAAGGATGACTGTATAGGTCCAGTAAAATATGAAGGAAATATTTTGCTGATTTTAACCTTCTTTCTCAAACTACTGAAAAGCAGCACTGCCCTGTTTGGAGGAGCTGAGTTTTCTCATCAAGCCTTAAGAATCTGCAACAAGGCCTGGACCATGGTTCATGCTGAAGTAATGTTTATTTGTCTTTTTATAAGTGTCAGGCACTATCTTAAGAACAAATCCTTATGACCTCTTTCAAAAAGTTCAGTCATCTTGATTTTCAGGATGAGAAAGCAGACTTTGAAAACTCTCTAGAGTCAAACTCAGACGTGTCTCACAACAGCGTCTGTTATTTTAATAACTGTATTATACTGTATTTATGGAATCTGTCATATATCCACCTAACAATATCCAGGAGATAAAAATAAGGGGTTGGAGTTCAAGAAGAAAATCTTATCTACGGATGCTCATTTCACAACCACCGGCACTTACATGGCCGCTGACAACAATGGAAGATTGCCACTGAGCAGTGGTTTTCAAATCAATCAAAAAGAGATACTTTTATAGCAAGCCACTACACATGTGTGTGTTTGCTGTAATGATAGTTATTCTTATGAAATATGACACATTTTATTGTTTTATCTTCTTCTATGCGATTCTATTTTATCTTAAATTGCCTGTTGACTGCTTACATGATCTCACATGACATCTACATTTGAAAAAATCACTGCCTTTGGTGATCTGAAGCCGAGAATCTGCCAACAGGTGGCCCACTAACCAATACGGGCATGGAGAAGGGTTCTCTTGGCAGGTTATTTCTAATATGTAGATGTGCTATGCTTAAGCAAATTTTTGATATAAATATTTCAAAAGTTTGAATTTCCATATTCTTCTTAGAAATGGAAAATTTTTGCTAGAAGTTTTATATTGGCTGACATTGACTGGAGCCCCAGCCGTTCTTTATCTCCCTGACATAATGACAACTGACATTTAAGACTGTGCTTCTGTTGGTCTAAGTGAAAAGGTATTTCTGTTTTTTAAAAATAGTATGTATTTATTATATTTATGTGTATATGTGTGGGCCAGCATGAGTTTATGTATACTGCATGTGTGCAAGGACTGTAGAGGCCAGAAGGGGGAATGAGATCCTCAGGAACTGGAGTTAGAGGCAACTCTAAGTCACCATGTGGGTGGGTGCTGTGAACGGAACTTAAGTCCTCTACAAGAGCAGCAAGTGCTCTTAATGGCCGAGCCATTTCTTCATCCCAGAAAAAGTATTTTTTACCTTATTTTTATGTGTATGAGTGGTATGCCCGCATTACTGTAAGTGCACCCGTGTCATGCAATGCCTGAAGAGGTCAGAAGAGGACATTAGATCTCCTCGAACTGAAGTTACAGGTAGTTGCTGGCCGCCATGTGGGTACTGGGATTCAAACCTAGATATTCTGCAAGAACAGCCAGTGCTCTTAACCACAGAGCCATCTCTGTAGTGCCCCCCCACAAAACTATTTCTTTGCTGTTTATAAAATGTGTAAACTTAGGACAAGAGAACCACATGATTTTTCTTGCATACCACCTGCTTCATGTAGCTTATTTACAGATTCTTAATAGTACTCGGTTTGTGATCCACAGTATGGAATGAGCCAAGGATGGGGTTGGGGGTGGGGGAAAGCTGGGAAATTTCCACAATAGAAGAAAGGAAAAACTGTCTTAGAAAGACACTAAATAAGGAACATCTGGAGGATTAGGAACAAACCCATAAAAATATGATATTAAGGACCCAGGGGTCAAGAACATCCAATACAGGTTGAACAGTATTTTAAAGACAAAGGCATTTGTGAATCTAATTAGCAAAACCTGCCAAGGAAGATTTTGGTCTTCAGATGATTCATCTCAGCACTGTCAGGAAGAAACACAAGTAAAGGATTGTAGAGGTGGAGACCTGTGTTAACAGGTTAGGATTAAAGCAGGAGAATACTGGCTGTGGTATCTAGACAGTATTTTCTCAATGACATTTTTTTTGTTGAATAAGAAGGTGGCTCCTCTTTGAGTACTGTAATCTGGAGTAGAGTTTAGGGGAGTGGCAGTGATCCGCGTTCTGAGTAGCAGTGCTTCTGAGCACTGGAAGATTTCAAACTGTTTCTCACTGGTGGGTCCCAGAGCTGGCACCGTGCTTGAGGTTAAAAAAAAAAAAAAAATGTAGCATGAATCACGGTGTGGAGGCTCATGCCTTTAATCCTAGTATTTATTTGAGATGCTGAGGCAGGAGAACTACTTAAGTTCAAGGACAGCCTGGGCTGTAGGTAAGACCCCATCTCTCACAAACAAACAAATGTGTCATGACAATATTCTTAATCTTTGATTCTGTCTGAATGTTGGCTACTGTCAGGGTAAATCACTGGGATAGATATGTCTCAGTCTGTTTGGACTCCTAATAAAATATACCATGTGCTGTGTGACTTATAAACAATAAAAAATAATTTTCTTAGCTCTAGAGACTGAGACATCCAAGATCAGGCATGAGAAATCCAGCAGATGCTTGCTTCCCAGTTCATAGCTGGCACCTTCTCACTGGGTCCTCTCCTATGACCTCTTTCATTAAAATTTTTTTCTTCTCTTTTTCTAGCGCTGGGGATGGAACCTATCTTGTGTATGCTAGCTAAGCTCTCTACTACTGAACTCTATCCTGGCCCATGCCTTAGGCCTCTTTTATAAAGGCACCAATTTTTTTTTTCATGAGAGATCCAGCCTCAAAATCTCCTCATCTTTAAAGATCCTGTCTCCTAATTCCATCACCTTGGGGATTAAGAATTTCAACTCATAAATTTTATGGAGGTGACCATAAACATTCAGGTCATAGCAATATAGGAGTTCCTAGGCAGAAACCTTTGAGGGAAGGAATTAGGTCACTCAGGGAAGCCATTTACAATCTACACTAACTACTGGCACTCTCAAAATGCTGGCAATGATGCCTCATTTGAGAAAATTGGAGGTATTAAATTTCAATTGCATCATAAAAACATCAAAAGTTACTCAAGAATTAACAACCGAATATCCCATTAGGCAATTTAATAAAAGAGAACAAAATAAATTGCTGCAATTTTCACAAATATACTAAACTCGTACGTCAAAGTAAAAATAATTTTAAAAAGGATTTGGCCTTTACCAGTAATCATTTTGCTTAATAATAAAGAAAGAAGAAGAAGGAGAAACAAAAAGAAACGACAGACCATTCTAGCTTAAATGTAATTCTTGGAAGCCCCAGGAGTGTTTACTTTTCTTTTGTTCTTTCCAGTCCCCAGGGAGCAGTACAAGCTGGAGCCCTGGCTTTCCTCTGCCAGGAAAGAGCCCACAAAGGAAGGCTCTAGCAGGGCAGAGACGCTCTGTGTTCTTTTGTTCTATTCCCTGCTGAGCTGAGCCTTTAAAAAAACCTGCCCACTGTGTTTCTCTTATGTCCTGAGCACCACAATGTCTTTATTCTTTATAGATCATGTTTTCCATGTTTCGCCAGGTGGACAAGGTAAAATTGAGTGCATATTTTAAACTGTTCACAGATGGAAAAATCTGTAACTCTTAGACTGTAGATAAAGGCAGAACTACTAAAATATTATAATTTTGCCCAGAATTAATATGCATGAAATGTCCTGTGTACTAAATAGCTAGAACTAATCAAACTCCCAAGACCTAAGATTTTACAATGACTAAAATAATGCATATAGATAATACTACAGGTATACTAATTACATAAAAAGTGTATTTACCTACAGAAGTATTATCAAGTAATAAATAGGACAAAATGTCCAAAGTGATATGTACTGGGAAAATGACCTATTAGTTTTTTAGTCTAAAGAACATATCTCTCTTTGACTTGAAACTTATCAATCAAATAAATCTTCCTACTCTGTGAAAGGAGACCTGTGTATGAGGAGGTAAGTTGAATAGTTGAACACAAGGCAAAGAACAAAAAGGAAAGTCCTTGAGAGGATCCAGAAAATGAGAGCTGCTTGTACCTACACAAGTGTGCAGGAGATAACAGAATGAGCAGGCAAGAGGTCATGAATGTTTAGAGCGCATAGCACAAGGTATGTGGTAGCCACTATGGCTTGAATGTGATCTCTCCCAAATTCAGCTGTTGAAACCCAATAGTCCATGACAGTACTATGGCATGAGGCCATTAAGAGGTGATGTGACCATCACGCCTCTTCCTCTGTGAATGGAGCTAAGGCCTCTTTAAATGAGGTTTTAGCATTTGGCTTGTTTGCCCTCTGCCCTCTACCATGTGAGAGCATGGTGTTCCTCTCTTCTGGAGGAAGATGCCATCTTGGAAGGAGATAGTGGCCCTTACCTGACAACCAAGCATGCGAGCTTGTACATTGCAGCTTTTGGAACTGTAAGGAAATGAATTTCTGTTCTTTGTAGAATTACTCAGTTTGAGGCTGAGATGTAGCTCAGTGGTAGAATGTTTGCCTAGCGTGAATTAGGCTCTGTATTTGCCTTCCAGTACCTCAACAAACAAACAAACAAACAAACACATCTCAAGTATTTTTGTTTAGCAGCAGAAAATGGACTTTTATAATTAGAATGGATATGGCTTCTGATTGCAATAGAATCTTGCTTATATAACATTGATATTTTGTATTTTGCACCTTTCATTTTTCACATTCACGTATTGTCCTATGATGATCTTTAAAAACTGTTGAGGTACTGATAGAAGGATCTTAATTTTATATTACTTTCATTTTTTAGATAAATAAATGAAGGGTTAGAGACTTGGCAGCAGGCATTCAGTGAAGAAGTACAACATTTGGGTCTAGAGTCCAAATCTCTCCCTTTCTGAAGTGGGAACTCACTAAGAAGATGTGGTAGTGGTCATGAAGATGCGGCTTTGCAGTGGAGGTCAGTCTTTTCAGCAGCTTTTTATGGCTATCTATTAATATTAAGATTTCCAGGATTTTGTAGAAGCCTTCATATTTTAGAAAGTTAATCATAGCCAATCTGGAAATTGTGCTCAAGTTTTCATAACCACTCTTTGTCTTAGAACGTGCTTGTCACAGAGGAAATAGAAGATATTTAATATCTATCCCTTGAATAAAGGGAACCGTTTGCAAGGGCAATAGCAAGATCAATGTATTTCCAGGTCATGGCCAATCATAACATATAAAAATATTTTCACGTTATGAGTTTTGGAGCAAGACTCACTATCTACTACAAAGCCTCCAAGGGTACAAGCTGTATTTTCTTGACTTACCCTCAACTAGAGTTGTACATGTATGGCTGGGACTGTTGCTTCAAGGAAACAAATATGGAGAAAGGGAATAAAGAGGCAATAAGAGTCCCATCCAGTGATATGTGCACCAGCATCCAGCATCCCAGCAGTAAGCTGTGGTGGTTGCAGTGCTAATGGGCTATGCAAATGCCATGAAGAGCAAAGCTAAGACAGCATTGATCTGGCCAGGCTGTTTGTTTCTTAGCATAATTTTCGTGGAGATTCTGGCTGTGTTGTCTTATTTCCTGCCTTTCCAATCAGTTGGAGGTCCAAATAGAACAAAAAAGTTTGGCCTAACTTGAGAAAAACAAAAGGTTTCCTGCCTTTGGAATGTTGACTTCTTTCTTGTTTGAACTCCAGCTGAACACTGACTCTTCCTGGATCTCGAGCCTTCCAGGCTTCAGATGAACTCCTCTATCAGATCTGTGTCTCCAGACTATAGCTCTTGGGGCTTACAAGCTTCCACAACCATGCTTTCCAACTCCTTATAATAAATGATTACACACACACACACACACACACACACACACACACACACACACAGCTGCTTCTTTGAAGAATGCTAAACTAAAAGGCTATTACTTGCCTTTATGAAAATGAAGCTTCAATAAGGAGTTCAAAGACAATAAACAAGAAAAGAATAAAATAATGTCAGTTAGTGATCAGTGGTATGGAAATAGCAATAGATCTGTGGGAAAGGAACTAGAGAGTAGGGCTGGTCTACTTTGAATTAGCAGGTTAGAAGCTCTCTCTGAGAAGATGCTATTTCAGACCTGAAGGTAAAAGATAAGGCAGTCAAAGAAAGGTCAAAGGGCAAAATAATGCAAGCAGAGGGAACAGCAGAGAAGCAGTCCTTGGGTGGAAAGAGACTTGTGTTTCAATAGTAAAAATGATATTATGGACTATCAAAGTGTGGAAACGGCAGTAAGTAAAGATGAAGTCAGACAGAGCTGCCACTTATAAGTGTTGTGGTCTATGAAAGGGGCCTCGGACTTTTTCTATGAACAACTGTCAGCTACTTGGAAGTTTTAATAAGGAAGGGAATGAAACCAATTCACATTTAGAAAGAATGGCTTGGCGTTCTGTGGAGGATAGATCATGAAAGAGAGGGGTGGAAGTCAACAGAGCTATTGACCACCTGTTGCAGGAGTCCAGGGGACCTAGGACAAACAGAACTTTTCCTCCTAGCTGTACGAGATGGATAAGGGTAACAGAGACAGCGAAGAAAGCTTTCACTTTGAGCTGCTTATCTTGCCCTTTTGCAAAGAGAGTTTGTATTAATTCAAGGGCACCATGTGCCAGGGCCACCATGTAAATGCTTAAATAAACACTTCCATTCCAAGCAGTTGAGAAGGTCAAGGCAGTTTCTTTGTTCAATTTTGTGTAATTTTCCATTCCATTCAGTTGAAATGAGCAAGCAGGCAAACATTGCTACTCAATTTTTTAGCTTTGTGATGGAAAGAGAATAGCATGCCCTGAGAGAAACTGAATTCATTTTCCTCACACTGAGCCATTTTCTTGGTTAATTCAAGATTTTATGACAAAGAATGTTTTCTTGAGATGATATAAAAGAAATAGGCCAATACAAAAATCACTGTGTAAATAGTTGTCTTACTCTGGAATTCTTATGTGTAAATGTACAGTAGTCTTTGTGTATATTTAAACAGGCTGGTATTTTGGAAACACATGTTTGGTGTTCCCTCGTGTTCTTTGTAATCAATACAGTTAAATCAACAAAAAATTATCAACAACAAATATTGATTACGTATCACTATTTATTTGATTCTATTAATACCTCTGTGAAACTATTCCTAACCTTAAACAAAGTAAGAATACATAAGAACAGTTTACAGACTAGTTCTTATATTGCCCTTCACAACAATATAGGATGTTTAAAAAAAAAAAACTCTTAATAGAGAAGCAAATGAGATAGAGTATTATCTAATTAATAAATTGATTTCTTCTCATCATTCCATGTACAACTGGTTTGACTTCTCAGTGGAATGATTGGTAAGATTAGTCAAGTAATTGTCAACTCAGCTGGCATGATTTTCAGTCCTCTTTGAATGTATTATTTTGTCTCAACAAATTAGGCTCCAAGGAGATACATTTTTATATTCAACTATGTCAGGTGTTTTAATTGGATACAGTGGAAAATATGGCAATGTCAATTCAATCTCAGGCAAAAGATCAACATTGAGAGATCAAAGGAGAAGATTCAGGCATTAGTAAAAGGACAAAATCTAACTTTCACAGAGACTTTCTTATATATTAGATACTGCTCCAGGCACATGAAGCTTATTAATACATCAGGGTCAGACCAGAGTCCTGAATGAAAAGATCTGTATCCTGAGGATCAGGATACTCCAAGTATCTCATAAACAATAAGTGGTTGACTAAAGATTAAATTTGTCAATCCAGCTCCAATTATTTTGTGCTTTCAACATATTCTTGTAAATTATCCTACAATCTTCCCCAAAATGATAATTCAAAGTTTTTTTTACTGCATCTGCTCCACTTCTACTTTATTATTATCATTAAATTTTATGATTATTAATTTTTTAATGTTTTGCCTGTATGCCTGCATGTATGTAACTATACATATGTCATACAATGCTTGCAGAGGTCAGCAGAGGGTGTCAGATCCTCTGGGACTGGAGTTACATGTGGTTGTTAGCCATGTGGGTGATGGGAGTCGAACCCACGTCCTCTGCAAGAACAGCCAATGTGCTTAACCCCTGAGCCATCTCTCCCGACCCCTACTTGTACTCTTATAACACTTCATAGCATGGATATGTTCATCACTTAAAAACATGTATATGAAGAAAAACAATAGCCATTATTAGAACTTATAAAGCTATATGTACTTGTAAAAAACTTGAAAAAATTATACGTGCTGGGTAGCTTTAGTGGTAACTTGACACACCTGAGTAAAGGGAGCCTCAATTGGGGGATTACTTCCATTGGACTGGCCTGTGGTCCTGTCTGTGGGGCATTTTCTTGATTGTTAAGTGATTTGGGAGGGCCCAGCCCACTGCGGACAGTGCCACCCCCGGCAGGGTTGTTCTGTATTGTATAAGAAAGCAGTCCGAGCATGGGCCAGGGTAGCAAACCAGTGAGCAGCGTTCCTCCATGTCCTGTGCTTCAGCTCCTGCCTCCAGGTTCCCGCCCTGAGTTTCTAGCTTGGGATCCCTCAGTGATGAACTGCAATCTGGGAGATGTATGCCAAATAAGCCCTTTCTTCTTCAAGATGGTATTGGTCAGAGTGTTTTGTCACAGCAATTGAAGCCAAACTAGAACAATATACAAGCAAAAAAATAAATATTACATATATTTACAGCAGCATGAAAATAACTTCCATAAGTGTTTTGACATCTTCCATGTCTTTGCCTTCTGAAATTGGATTATGTTCTACTTCCACTTTTATGCCATAATGTATATATGTAATTTATAACATTATTTTTCTATGCCACTATGGAGTATTCAAATATACATTTGAATTATTTCAGTCCTTGATATTATTTATACAGTGCAAACCATTCTTTCAAATCAACATACCACAATCTATTTAATCATTCTCCTATATACAACTAATATAATTTTAATCAGCTGTTCTTAGTGTCCTAAAAACATATCCCTATTCTCCCACATTTCTGATTATTTACTGAAAATAACTTCTATATGAAGAATCATATTAGAAATACGCTTTTTTCTTTCTTCCTTCGTCTTTCATCCTTTCATCCTTTTTTCCTTCTTTTGTGTGTGTCTGGTGTTGTGTATGCAAATCTATGCGTGTGGGTGTGCATACCTGTGGGAATGTGGAGGCCAGAGAAGGATGTGGGGTGTGTGCTCCTTTTTTCCTTCTTTTGTGTGTGTGTCTGGTGTTGTGTATGCAAATCTATGCATGTGGGTGTGCATACCTGTGGGAATGTGGAGGCCAGAGAAGGATGTGGGGTGTGTGCTCTGTTACTCTGTATCTTACTCCCTTGAGGCAAGGTCTTACACTGAACCTATAGTGAGGCTTACCAGCCAGTGAGCCCCAGTGATCCTTCTCCCCATAACACTGAGGTTTGGGTCACACTGACTTCACTTGGGTGCTGGGGATCTGAACTCAGGTCCTCCCGCTTGCCCAGCAAGCACTTTTATCCACTGAACTATCTTTCTACCCAGCCCCTAAAATACACATTTACACTTTTGATACATCTTTCCAAATTTCTCTCTTTTTTTTTCCTGTGAAAGTTGTAAGAATTTATTTGTTAGTCTTCAATGTGCTACCCACAAAATAACCTGGAATTTGAGAAGCAAAACATGGCATGTAATTATGGTTTTAATTTGATTAGCTCCTACAGCAGTTAGTTTTAAAAATATATGTTTGTCTTTGCATTTCTTCTAAGG
>NW_008346927.1:724508-732494 GCF_000622305.1 Nannospalax galili
AGAATTCAATGGTAATGTTTTTCAACTCTACTAATTAACATCTTTTTAAGCCATTTTTCATGCTTCTTCCTCAAATATAACTTTTATTTATTGATTTGTTTTGTGTGTATTTCATACAGAACATCCCAAACAATCTTATTCATCTACATACCCACATCCTAAATGGCACCCTCCCATAGCCTCCCTGCCCCACTGGAGCCCTGTCATCCCTGTTATTGTCCACTGTGTTGTCAATGTCCCCAGCCATTCCCCAGTGCTTGTCCATCTGCTGAGACTAGTCAGCCTATCTAGCATTCCTTGTTTTAGGAAGGTCAGCTCCTCCTCATTTAGCAGCAACCAGTTGCCCATATTCCTTTATGTAAGATTGGAGTCTGCTGTTCATTTTCCCAGTTCTATTCTGAGTTACTGTCTGGGAGTCTCTTGGGTCACCTTGGCCAACAACTCAAAGATGGTATCTCCTGTCTGGCATTGTTTCTTGTTAATGTAGCCTTTAGCTATACACATGGACTCTTAAAGAATTATATTGATCCCTTTAATCTTTGGTTATACTTTCCTTTTGGGTGTTTAAGACCATACAGTTGTCCCAGATAAACCAATTTATTTTCATTTTTAAGGTCATTTGAAGATCTGTTCCTCAGGGGTCACATGGGCTTGGGAGGAGCCCCTGGATCCTTTCTTTTACCAGGTCCATCTATGTGAAGATAAGTCAAACGTCCTGCTCGACCGTGGCTTGCTTCACTTGGAAGCATGGAGGAAATGTTCCCTCCGTGTTGACCCTCCTCTTTGTAGACTAGACACTGGTTCAAGTCCATCTGGTGGGGTCTCCATGGCCTCCTTAAGAGGACAGGTGACTCACCACCGTTACAGGACATTTTAAGAGATGCTCCATAGTCCCCTGAAACTTAGTCGACCTTGGAGGGCAAGGAGCAAAAACTGTCCTTTAAGTCCCTCTGACCAAATTAGTGTAGGCCTCAAAGTACATCTGTTAAACATCCAAGGTTAGTTCCACCAGTCTGGTACTTTTAATTACCATGTGCTATATAGATAAAGCTTGGGCAAAGACCAAAGTTTCTCAGATAAACCTTGGCTAGACATATATTATGTTCCTTGAGCTAGCTGTATGGATAATTAAAGGTTAGAACCTCATTCAGTTTTATGTCTTATAGGGTTTATACTGAGTACAATATCGTAAAACTGTATTAATTCAACTGTGAATCTAAAAATTTACAGCCAATTTTGAAAGAGATGCATCTTAGCTCTGGAAATTGTTATTGAATATGTCAACACTGTTGTAATAAAATGCTCCTTCTAATTATGTGATTATTAAATAAATAATTTTTTAAAAAACCCAGAAAACTGCTTCCACGCTGGAACCCGGAATTGGGGGTAACCTGAATCTGTGTTCCCAGGCCATGATCATCCATGGTAGGCTCCAGAATAAACTATCTCTTATCCCCTTTGAGGTGAAAGTTATAATTTGTGTTGACATGATAGAGAAGAAGGAAATAGGTCTCCGAAGGAGGATCCTCAGTCTCATTCACAAAAGAATTGAAGACTGGACTCAAACATAAGCTTTAGGACAATTTTATTAGAACAGAAGGAAAAATCCTCAGAGCAGACAGGCTGTAAATCTCAGCATGTAAATCTATCCTCAAGCATGCCTTGAGGAGAAAGACGAAGGGTAGAAGGGGGTAAAAAAGCTGTCAGACTAGCAGCCACATGGCTGGAGAAAGAAGCTTCAGAGAAAAAGTGAAGAAATCCAAGATGTGGGTGCAGCCCAAAGTGTTTGGGGAGCATGGTTAGGAAAGGAATGTGAAGAAGAAAAGGAGAGGTTATGCTATTCTGAAGAAGCCAGAAACGTGGGCAGGAGATAAAGAGACCTCAGGTTAGTAACCACAGCGCTGAGAGGCCGGGATTCTGGGCAGGAAGAGTTCACCACCTCGTCATGCAGTAGGTATTCTGCCCATCTCTTTAGCAAGACCGCAGATGAATCAGCCTTCTGAAGGGTGGTCCTGTGACCAGGTGATCCGGCAAAACTGAAAAATTAAGGTTCCAACCAAGTCAGAGATTTTTTTTTTTTTTGACCAGTTAATCTTAATGGTTTTTTTGTTTTTGTTTTTGTTTTTTTGTGATACTTTGAGAGTTCGTTTTGTTTTGTTTTGCTTTGTTTTGCTTGAGGCAGAGTCTCCTGTAACCCTAACTGGCCTTGAACCTGCTACACTGTCAAGGTTGTCCTTAAACTGGTGTTCTTGCCTCCACCTCCAGGCCTTGGACATACTAGGCAATCTACCAACTGAGCTATATCTCCAGCCTCTAGATTTAAAAATTCTAACTCAGCTTATATAAACATAATATTTATAAGATATCTTTCTGAATCATTTTGGATAGTTATATTCTAAAAATATCAGTTTCATCATTTATTAATATAAAGTTAAGTTGTAGGGTTTCTTTGAAACATTAGTTTTGCTTAGAAATGTTTTGTTTTTTCTTTTTTTCCTATGTGATACCGTCCCTCTAGGTGTCCTAAACTGGCTTCAAATTTATGGATATCGTCCTGCCTCAGTCTGGGACTGCAGTAATGCAGGAGTTTGTTTTTAGGTAGTTAAACTTACCACCCTTGTTTTGTTGTGGTTGGATTTGCTTGTGTTGGTGTTGTTTTGTTTTTGTATTTTAACTACCTAAAAACAAAGCAGAACATATTCATTTTCTCTTCAATCTTTCTTTCTTTTTATTTTCGGTATAATGCTACACACATTTTACACACTCACCATGGTTTTTGAGGGAAAAGCATGCCTTGTGCTTTGTAGGGTACAAAGACAGCTCCGCATTACAGAGGTACCTGGCCTTGAGAACCTCTGGAGCATCGCCCTGAGCCCGAGAAGCGCTGCAAGCCCACGGAGGGACTTAAACAGGAGTGCGCAAAATGGGTGCAACTCATCGGTTCAAAGCCTCCACGTCACTGTTTTTACTGGTCCATGTAAAACGGACTGATCAAAACAAAATCTCTTAGTGTAGTTATCTTCAGAGTCTGTGTGAACTTCTGAAAGTTTCCCTTTATTTCTAACAGTGTGATGCTATTTTATAAGCTCCTTTTAAAAGCATGTGATTGCCCAGTTTCAGTTTAGATATGAAAATGTGTGGGCAGTTCAAGAATTTACCTTTACTCCAGAATGGACGCAATGAAAGGAAATCCCCCCTGGACTTTGATTCATAGTCTCCCCTCATCTTGATTATTCATAGCTCTTGTTCACTTTCTAGCCTTTGTTGCATTTTCGTGATGGGCAGCTGTAAGGTTCTTCAGATGTGCCTGATCTACTGAGCTGTTAAAGCCACTCAGTGTCCTTGTGAGATTCCTATTTATACCTTCTCTTCATCTGCTGCTGTCTCTAAGACTTTCTCCATCCTGCCATCCCTGACTAGAGCACTTTACTGAAATGCTTCCTTCCTTTCGACAACTCAGCATTCCCTAAGACCAAGCCTCCACCTAGTTCTCTGCAGTGTTTCCTCCCAACTCCCAGGGCTCTGCTTGCCAGTGTGAGTTTAGGATCTCTAGGAGGTGCTAGTAAACATTGTTTTGGGGAGTAGGGGGAAATGCTAGAACTACTAATTATGTTTATTTTTATCTCACTTAAAATTGTTTCTTGTTTTTAATTTATAGAGTATATAATATAATTATGACAATGCAGGTATAATTTAGCAATAAATAAATACTTATGCTTATTAAGTGAACCATTCATTGGGGTGTGCCAGAGATCCAATGATTTGTATGCAGGAAGTTTGTTGGAAATGCTTGTAGGATCAACACCTGTGAGGTATAAAGGGGACAGGATTGCATCATAATTCTTGATATATTTAGCAACAGCTGGAGAAATACTGGTATCTGCTAGGTAGAGGTCAAGGTCACTGCTAAACATCCTGTAATACAGAGGGCGGCCATCATAACAAGGAATTATCTACCTCAACATGTTGATAGTGCTGAGTCTGAGAAACCCTGAGGTAGAGATGCTAGATGGGAATCATAGACAAAACCTGAAAGCTGTGGAATTAGGAGGGTCTTTCACAGTGCTACTCCAGGGTAGCCTGTAGCCAACGGACCTGTTGTTGGAAACTGGATGCCCTTGAGAAGAAGGTGACCTCAGAAGAATGGCTCCCTTTGGTTGGCAGCAGATAAGGAAAAGCAGGGCTGCAGCTCTGGAAAGGTTACGGAAGGAGATGCTGAATGGTGAGCCGCAGCATCTGCTACAGAGGAAATCAAGTAGCTTTGTAGTTTGCTCAGCATCATATCCAAGTGTCATTATTTTATTATTTATTATTTTATTTATTTTTTAACTTTTTTGTGACAGACTCTCACATAGCGCACAATAGCCTCCAATTCACTGTGTAGCCAGAGGCTGGCCTCCTGCCTCCAATTCCCAAGTGCTGAGATTATAGGCATGCTCTATTACACCCAGCATTGGTGTATTTACATATATGTATATATGTTCCTGTGTGAGGGAGGTATATGTGTACTTGTGAGCATATGTGTGTGAACACCAGAGGTCAGCTTCAGGTGCTATTTCTCAAGAGCTGTCAACCTTGTTTTTGGTACAGGCCCCTTCACTGGCCTAGAACTTGCCAATTTGGCCAGGCAAGTTGACCAGAAAGGCCCAAGGGTCTTCCTGTCTCTACGGTCCCAGCACAGAGGTTATAAACATGCACCACAACTGACTTTAAAAAAAAATTAATTATTATTTTATTTTATATGTGTGAGTTTATTGCCTGCATGTACATAAGTACACCTGTGTCATGCAATGCCCAGGGAAGAAGGAAAAAGGCATCAGATCCCCTGGAATTGGAGGTGGTTGTTAACCAACATGTGGGTGCTGAGGACCAAACCCAGGTCCTCTGCAAGAGGAACCAGTGCTCTTAACTGCTGAGGCACCTCTCCAGTCCCATGTCTGGCTTTTTTAGTGGGTTCTGGGATCAAACTCAGGTCCTCATGCTTATGTGGCAATCACTTTACCAACTGAGCTATCATCCCAGCTCCTTTTATTATATTGCTTTTCGTATATAAATTTTATTTTAATTTTAAATTAATTTTTATTGATTCTTTGAGAATTTTATGCAATGTGTTTTGATCCTATCTATACCATCTCTTCCATCTCCACCTCCACCCTAACAACCCCCCACCCCGACTTCATGTCCTCTATTACCTTTTTAAGGCCTATTGAGTCTCATTTGTGTCCCCAGATGTTCTTGAATCTATCCTCTGGAGCTTGGTTAACCTACTTAGCATCACATCCTCAAGGAAATTGACTATTCTCCCAACATCTATCAATTGTCCCTAGGGTTAGGGTTTCTTGCCCATCACTTGCTGCCCCGTACTGGGATTTTGCCTGACTTGAGCTTGCATAGGTCTTACGTACACTGTCACAATTGCTGTAAGTTCACAGGTACAACAGCCCTGCTGTCTGGAAAACACTATGTCCTTTGAAGTCATTTACCCCCTCTGGCTATCACAATCTTTCCACCCTTCTTTTGCAGTGACGCCCGAGTTTTAGAAGGAGAGGCTGGGATATAGGTAGATGTCCCATTTAAGACTTAGCACTCCACAGTCTCTTATTCTCTTCATGTTGACAAGTTGTGGGTTTCCTTGTTAACACCATCTGGTGCAAGAAGATGCTTCTCTGGCGAGAGTTGAGAAATGCATTAATCTATGGGCATAACAGTAAGTCATTAGGAGTCAGTTTAATACTATGTCCATTTGATATATTCTTAATTGACAAATAATAACTATACTTACAAAGTATGATGTGATGTTTAATATATGTTCATAGAATGATTAAGTCAAGCAAGTTGACAAATGTATCATCTCATACTTATTTTTGTGATGGAAACATTTAAAACCTATTTTTCAGCTATTTTGAAACATACAATGCAGCATAATTTATTACAATCACCATTCTATACAGTGAATCACTAAAGCCTGCTCCTCCTATCGGTTTTTAAGGTTTTGTTGGATCCCTGCCGCATCCTCACCCAGATACCCTACCAACAGTGGAGCTCATTGCTTCTTACAGAGATTCCAGGTTCAGGAACAGGAATAAAATATTGAGGCTTTCAAATCTGATGTGCGATGTGTTTCAGAATGTTAATTTTTCACTCCGTGTGAAGCGTCTGTCCTTTGTCTCCCCTGTATTCTTGGCCAGGAGGCCTTTGATAGACTCTGAGTTCTGAGCTGTCTTTGTCCTTTTGCTTTCTCTTATTTCTGTCTCCTTTCCCTCATGTTCTGCTTAGTGTTAGGGAAAGGAGGCCATGGAACTGCTGGAAGAGTTTGTGGAGACCACAGTGTAGGGGACATTAATCCAATAATTTTCACCTGATCATATCTTACTATCCAATTCTCCTTTCAGCTGGTTCATTTCCTTTCCTACAAATGTTCTCCTAGTTCCTATTGCTCCAAATGCATGCCAAGAAAAAGAATTTTAAAAATAGTAGCATGGGGAGTAGAGATAACTCAGTAGTTAAGAGCACTGGCTGCTCTTGCAGAGGATCTAGGTTCGATTCCCAGCACCCATGTGGCAATTAGTAACCATCCATCACTCCTGCCCAAGAGATCCAACAGCCTCTTCTGACCTCCATGGGCATTGCACTCGTGGTACACTTACATACATGCAGGTAAAACACTCTTACACATAAAATTAAAATAAGTAAATAAAAGTTAAAAAATAATAGCATCATCATTTCTTTCTGTCACCTTGTCTTTTTGTTACTTCCCCTCTAAAGTGGACTGTGTGTTGGGACTGGAGAGGTGGCTCAGCAGTTAATCTCCAATCACTATGTTCTGAAAGTGTCTTGATGAAAAGAAGTACTCAATAGGATTATAACCCAGAATTTTCTTCTTTTCTTTTATAGTTAGTATCTTTTGTTTCCTGTTTAATAAATAGCCTAGATCATCAGGTTTTGTGGTGGTCACCAGTAAATTCCAGGCAAGTCTGAACTGTAGTGAGACCCTTCTCAATTTAAGAGAGAGGGGAGAGCCGGGCGTGGTGGCACACACCTTTAATTCCAGCACTTGGGAGGCAGAGGCAGGCATATCTCTGTGAATTCAAGACCAGCCTGGTCTACATAGTTGCAGGACAGCTGGGGCTACAGGGACAGATGGATTACAGATGCAGGACACTTCACCTGGCTTCTAACATGGTTCCTGGGCTCCAAACTTAGGCTGTCATACTTGCACAGCAAGTGCTGTTGGTAAAACTGATGCTAAAAAGCCACTTCAGCCTTTCTATTTGCATGCTGTCTTTTCTCCTATCTACTTAATGTCAGCCTTTCTACATCTTCATATGTAAAATGCATCTTGCATAAAAAGATTTAGGTCTTGCTTTATTCTTAAGTCTAGTAATCTTTGCCTTTTAGCTGTCTTGTGTTGTCCTTTAACTTTGAATGTAATGATTGACAAGCTAGATTAAGTATGGCTTGTTCAGGGTATTTCTTCTTTGCTTGCCATTTCTCTGTTGCTTTCTTCCCTTTTTTTCTTTTAGTTTATTTCAGTAATTTTTAGAATTCTATTTTTATTTTCACATTAATGCTTTGGTTGTTGTTTTTGGAGACAGGGGTTTCATCATATAACCCAGTCTTGCCTGCTACTTTCTATGTAGCCTAGGCTGGCCTCTACATTTCAATGCCCTTCCTTAGCTTCCCAAGTGCAAAGATTGCAAGCATGTGCCTGCCACCACTATTCCTAATACTTGTTGGCTTTCTTTCTTTTTTTCCTTCCTTTCTTCCTTCCTTCCTTCCTTCCTTCCTTCCTTCCTTTTTTTTTTTTTTTTTGACAGGGTCTAGCTATGTGGCTACCCCTGGCTGACCTAGAACGCAGTATGTAGTCAAACTCATAGAGATCCACCTGCTTCTGCCTCCTGAGGGCTGGGATTAAAGATGTGCCTCATCACTCCTGGCTTTTTAGTTGCACATTTTAGTATTAATTTTGATGGGTGTCATAGGGAT
>NW_008346927.1:732673-762428 GCF_000622305.1 Nannospalax galili
ATAAACTCCGGAAGACTAAGTTTTTATCTTATTTCATTTTGTTGTGTTTTGTTTTTAAGACAGGGTCTCACTATACAGCCCTGGCTGGCCTAGAACTCACTGTGTAGACCAGGCTGGCTTCAAACTCATAAAGATCTGCATGCCTATCTCCTGAGTCCTGGGATTAAAGGCTTATATCACCATACCCAGCTCCAGCAGACAATGTTTTAAGTTTTATTTTTAAGTATTGATATATATTTTATAGAAATTAAAGGAAAAACTAGTTTTAAAATTTTAAATATAAGGCCAATCAATAGCTGAACTTTTCCCCATCTTTTTCTTTTTAAATGCATCTTGCGATATTGGTTTTATTCCTGCTTTCTATTTCTCTCTAAAATTACCTTATGATTATACCTTGCTTCATAAGCAATCACCTCTCTTTCTCAGTAACCAAATCTTTCCTCCCAAGCACTGAGACTGGGTGGAGAGTGGGGGAAGGTAATACAATGTAGTGTTTCCAGGCTTAAGCAGATTACACTGAATTACCAGAAAGTAGAGCCCATCTTAAACAATTTTATATTCTGTGCAATGTCTTTTACCAGGCCTTTCACAATGAAAATACTCAATGAATATTTATTAGATTGTTAGCTGAACAAAGAGACTCTTAAATTCCCACAGTGAGGGAGTACTTGAATTGCCCAGACCAAGTTATCATTCTGAAAACTAAGTGTTAAGTAACAAGAGAGGCAGTTAATGGTGTATTATTGCTTGTCAGTGAAAACAAATATGTAATAAACACAAATCTGTGTCTCTGTATGCCTAAAATAATGATTTCAGCCAGTTAAGGATCCTGTTGGAAAAGGGATGAAGAGTTTGAATCATCTAAAAATATGTGTCACATCATGTCATCATACTAATCACAAGACAGATTGATTTCAGAATGAAGAGAGCTAAAATTAACCTATATTTATGACATTAGAGTCATTTAATATTATCGCTGCCACAGGCAGAGTGTCCCCTTACAAATGTCTTCAAATACCAGTTTTACTTCCTAAAAGATGCACACTGAGGCACTAAATTTTCTTTTCATTTTTTTCCCCTTCTTTTCTTTTTGTGGTAAAGAAGACACCCACTTATGACCATTCGGCTAAATCAGCTGCTGATCTCGTAAGGCCAAGGGGAAGTTCCTTGAAATGATAACAGGAGGGGGCCTCAGATTAACTTAACAGTTGGATTTCTACAATAACTATGACCTGCTGAGAAAAACAAGTTGAGGGACATTTAAGAGAAAAGAAGTGTCGTTTAATTAAAACTGGCTCAAGATAGAAAACCTTAATGAACTGCAGTCACAGAGCAAAGCTTGTGACCCAGAATTCCTAAGGGAGCTGTCAATAATAAAAATGCAATTATCTGGCCTGATTGCTCATGGGATTCAACTTGCCTTCCATAAGTCACGTGTTGCTTCTCAGTGCATAATGATTTGGCAGAGAAATAACCTGGCAGAGGGTGCTGAAAATAGCTGCTTTCTAATTACAGTGCTACTTTCTGCAAATCTGATAATGAGGTAATATCTGATCTGCAAGAATTAATCATGCATTCAGAGTTCTATATTAAATGTCATGCAAATGAAATTTCCACTCAGTAGAAACAACCTAGTCTCAAAACTCACGAAATAGCTAAGCTCAAAAAACAGTTTTAGAAAACAGAATCTAGATTTACCATTAAGTCTATATTGCTTGTATTATTAGATCAGAGTGTTTTAATCTACTCCAAGGGCCCAGGAACCTGACTTCCCTGTAGTGTTTGCAATGGATTTAGGGACAATTAGCCATTGTGTGATTCCTTAGGAACTCTTGTAAGGATTGCACTTGTGTTAGTTTCCTACTATTGTTGTAGCAAATTACCATACAAGTTGAGGTGCAACAATACAAGTTTATTATTGTATAATTAAGGAGGTCAAAAGTCTAAAATAGGTCCTCAGGACTGTAATACTTCTGGAAGTGCTAGAGAAGAATTCATTTTGGTCTTACTCAATATTGCTTACATTCCTTGGTTCCCAACCCTTTTCTTCCATGTTTAGTGTCAGGCCTTGAATACCTACCCTTCCCTCCAAATTCTATGTGCGTCTCTGCAGCATCTGTCAATGGCTCTGGCCTTCCTATCTGCTTTTATGAGCCTTCTTGTGATTATATTAGGCCTATGCAGAATAATCTTCCCATCCCAGAATGCTTAACTTAATCTGCCCTCAAAGTTCCATTATAATTTCTTTTTCCTTTTTCTCTTCAGGGAGAAAGATTTGCCAATGTGATTATAGAGACTGAACATTTTCAAAATCTACAGTAAATAATCTATGAACCCAGGAAAACTAGTGATGCAGCTCCAATTTGAGTCCAAAAGTCTCAGAACCAGGAAAGTAAAAAATGTGGATTCTATTTTAAAAGCTGGTAAAATTGAGAACACCCCAGAGTTAATTTTTCATTTGAAATCTCAAAGCAGGAAAATGACAGTTCTTAGCTCTCAGTGTAGGCATGAGGAATTTCATATTATTCTGCCTTGTATTTCTGTTCTGGCCTTCATTTGGTTGGAGAAGGCCCACTCTCCTTAAGACAGGCAAGCTAGTATAATCATTCTATAGATCTTATCATAATCTCATCCAGAAATATCCTTACAGATTCTGAAATAATGGTGAAGTGCCTGGGCATCTAGTGGGCCCATCAAGTTGATACATAACATTAACCCCTACGAGGGCCAAAAGGTTACTGGGAAAAAGTTGATTACCTTTAGGAACCCAATTGTAGCCTTGTATTTGCCATTTATCTGAAGTTAGGATAGCTATAGTCAATGGGCTGTGTCTACTGAAAATTCCAGAAGAATAGCACAGAGTGACTCCAATGAGTGAATGAATTTATTGCCTTGTGAAACAGGTAGGCTAAGCATAAGCAGCCCACGTTTTCTCATTTTCTCCTCTTTCCCTACCTCATCCTACCAATTTTCCGGGTAGAAAGAGGAGAAGAAGAGAAAACACTAGTAGATTTCTATCCACTTATATACTGTTCACCAGACTCGAGGGTCGGAGCCTTTTGTGGCTTCAGGGGAGTTGGGGAGAGGAGCTTCCACTTCCTTGTCTCTGCAATGGAGGAGCACAAATATAAAAGGGGAAGTCAGCAACTCAATTCTTGGTTCCTCAGCAACCAAGAATTCTAAGCCTTGAACTGCTCCCTCATCAACCAGTAATTAGATCATACCATCTGTCTTGTGGTTTTTAAAATGTGTCGCCCTGCTCATCCAATGTTCCCTGAGTCTCCTAATAGGCAACTAAAGCTAACCACAGTGTGTTCCGCAACACCAAAATAATCAAAATGGCTTTACTAAAATTATTCTAAAAGACTCTAGGATTATAGACTTCTTATAAGCAAACCGACTTTTTTTTAAGTGTAATTAACCTGTGACCAAATCAGCAGTGGAGTTCATCCCTCTGCCCAGTGACCTTTCATAGCACGCACTATTTCTTCTTGAATGGTCACCAGGTGAGGGCAGACAGTTTGCCTAACATGTCCATGATCCCTGTGTACTTTTGAGAGTTGTACCAGAAACCCCAGTTGCCTCAGTAGACATACTCCTTAGATAGAGTTGATTTCAGCTAAAAATGGATAGCTATGAAACCTAAGTCAAAAAGTTGGAGCAGAGGAAGAGCATTTAGTGTCTCCCAGAATAGCCAAATAGCAACACACAGAATCAGGAACTATGATCTCTATGTGCCATATGTTGACTGTGAACAGAAGAAACTAGTCCTTACCGAAAAAGAATGATAGATTAGGGGCTGGAAAGATGGCTCAGCAGTTAAGAGCACTGGCTGCTCTTGCAGAGGACCCAGGTTCTTCCCAGCACCCATATGGTGACTAACAACCATTGTAACACTAGTTCTAGTGAGTCTGATGCCCTCTTCTGGCTTCCACGGGCATTGCATGACATGGTGCACTTATATACGTGCAGGCAATACACTCATACATATAAAATAAAAAAATAAATAAATGATGGATCTCAAATCAGTGCCTCAGGCCTTCATGTAAAAAATGTGAAAAAGCAACAAATAATGAATTAATCATTGACTATTACCAAGTAATGACATATAAAAATAAAATATAATATATTTAAATTACAGACTAGATGTACAGAAAAGGGCACTGACAAAATCTAGAATATTCTAGCTCCTTCTTGGAGCCCAGTCACATTCCTATGTTTCATTTGATCACTGATCTTTTGTTATTGTGAAAATGAGAGTTAATTCAATGTAGTATTCCATTATTTATAACTGGTGGTAATGCTAGAAAATGTAGGATCATTACCTATGCACTATACATAAGAATTATGTCTATAAAAGAATTACTTCCTTTAAAATAGAAGAAACTACTTTCATTAATCCAAAGGCATAATTATTACCTCTGGACTACAATTAATCAAATTGTAGTTTTACTTCTTCATTAATTTCTAATGCATCTTACAGTTTAGCAAAATATGATAAAGTACTTGAAATAGCAATCATACAATTCAAGATCTAAACATAAATTCTGAAGGACAACAATGCATAAAGAGGACCTTTGAAATAATTTATAGAAATAAAATGCTAATCTTGAACTTTTTTTCAAACCTCTGGAATTGATTAGGAAGGATTTTGGTCTCATCTAGAGAGGCTTATTATCGGGAAAATATTTGGTTTGTGATTTGTGAATTTTGAAAAATAAGAAAGCATCATGTTTCCATTTTTTAATAGAAAATCCATCTCAATATTTTGAGGTGAAGATAACTTTTCAATTTGACTTTTTATTTTATTTTATTTTATTTTGTCTTTTTGATACAGAGTCTCCCTGTAGCCCCAGCTGGCCTGGAACTCACTATGTAGACCAGACTGACCTTGAACTCACAGATCCTCCTGCCTCTGCCTCCTAAGGGCTGGGATTAAAGCCTTGTGCCACCACGCCCGGCTCAATTTGACTTTTGATTGCTAATGTTAAGATGCTGAAATCTGACAGTTCTGACATTATTTATCACATTTAAAACACAGCTATACAATCAAGTAGTAAGTCCTGGGAGATGTTGTGAGGGGTTGTAGTGTAGAACGTAGTATACACTGATGCATAGTTTTTCCACTAACCTGCAAGCAGGCCATTTCAAACACCTTGCTAATGAGCCTTCTACTTCTTCTGGGAATGTAGATGGAGTTTGCCTGAGTCCATCTGGAGGCAACTGAGGAAATCAGACTGACTAGGTTCTAAGTCTAGATGAAACCTCCTAGGGAGAGAGTCTCATCTGTGCCATCTGCTCAGGCTGAGCTGGATATGAAATATTAAATGTCACTGCCACAATCCCTGGAGGACTGTCACTGAAGGCGCCTCCTTCAAATTGCCTTCAATTTATCACAAGCTGCTCTAAGTCCTCTCCACTGAGTTCATCGCTTTATCATATGCCTTCAAATTCCCCTCAGTCTTTAAACACATCACTGACACAGAACACCAACTTGGCACACTCACAGACTTTTGTCTGTTTTCTCGGATACCTAGTTCCCCGACCCCTTAAGCTATAGCTAAGAATTTATGAAATCATTAACCTTAGCCAGAAAGGAATATAAATTTCTATACCTTTCTCCTTGGAGAACTTGTGGACTCCTTCAGTTTCTGTTGACATCTGGGTACAAACATCTCAACCTTTCCTTGATTTTCATTTCTGTTCTTCCAAGAGCTGACTGAGGACTTCCAACTGGATTGAATGCTCATATTTAATAAGCCAGAAACTTCACACATCTTTGGATCTCAAAACATGTCCTAATTTTCCTGTGGTATTAACAGCACTGCTATATTTACCTTTTAAAAATAATTTGGTTATTATTTTTATTTTTTATGTGCATGCGTGTATTGTCTGCATGTAGGTAGGTGTGTCCATGTTGAGCAATGCCTACAGAGGTCAGAAGAGGGTGTCAGAACCCCTGGAACTGGAATTACAGGGGTTGTTAGCCACCATGTGAGTGCTGGGAATTGAATCTGGGTGCTCTTCAAGAGCAGCCAGTGCTCTTAACCTCTGAGTCATCTCTCCAGCCCCTATTTACCATTTTTAAGTGTCATAAGGAAAATGGTTTTAGATTTTGTCTTTTCCTTGTTTCCACTTTTTGAAAACGGACCAGTTCTAGCTAGTCTTTTTTCACAGTGTTCCTTCCCTCTACTTCTAGTTCCCCTACCACCATTTTGGCCCTTGTTACCTTACGTGTGGGCATTGACAGTTAGGTCTCCTGTTCCATGATCCTGTTCACAGTAGCTGTGAAGACTGAGGCTGCACTTATACCTCGGTTACCATGGCTCAGCCACAGAAGATACATCCTAAGGCTTTCCAAGTCCACAAAATAAATTCCAGGAGACTTTTCCCTTGACAAATCCCTGTACTTGCTATCATAACAGTTCAGAGGTCAGAGTCACAGGAGAACAGCAGAAAGTTGTAGAAGGCATTCTACAGTTCTGAAGATCTGCTGTCTTCTTGGAACTTGGCCATGGTCATAATAAATGGTCATTGTTGTATAGTGTGTTTCTAATGAAGTGAAGACACCAGCTACTTGGCAGGCTTCAGAAATGCTCTAGTCTTTTGAGCCTCTTTGTCCACTTGCATTTTCTAGTTACACTTGCAGAGCAGTGCTGGGTGAATACTGATTACCTATAAGATGAGCAGCCTGAAGTAAGGAGCTTTCTGCATTTCGTTCTGTTTCTATTCTCTGTAACCTCTCTATAGATTAAGAATATCTCGGGGCTGGAGAGCGGTTAAGAACACTGGTTGTTCTTGCAGAAGACCTGGGTTTGCAGAAGACCAGCACCCACATGACAGCTAACAACTGTCCGTAGCTCCAGTCCCAGGAGATATGACAGAATCTTCTGACCTCCGCAGTCATGGCATGACATGGGTGCACTTACCTACATGCAGGCAATACATGCATACACATAAAATAAAAAAAATAAATAAATTCTTTTTAAAAGTTTAAAAAACAAAAGAATATCTCATCCATTGGTCTTGACTGATTGTTATAGAAATGGTCAATGGGTAGAAGCTGTCGATTTGGGTATACATCCTAAGGTGCTTATTGTGGAGTAGGCACTCCTCACATCAAACAGGCTTAAAGTGTTTCTGATATTAACTCTATTTACAGATTTAATCCTATAGTTCCTGTCTAATACACACTTCTGTGTATTCTGACCAACGCAGGTTTTTCTGGAAAAAGAAGGTTAAACTTTATTCACCTTATACTTCTTTTATTTAGGGGAAAAAAAAAAATTTAAATATAAATGAATAAAATTTAACAAGAATATAAGCACACATAAGTAATATGTGATAGGGACTGAGGGTATGCTCAGCAGTAAAGGACTTGCCTTGCAGGCATGAGGGCGGGCTCACTTCCTGGCAACACACACACACACCACAGATAGATGATAGATAGATAGATAGATAGATAGATAGATAGACAGACAGATAGATAGATGGAGAATATAATATAAATGTCATGTAAACAGCAGCTCTATTAATTCAGAAAGTGTGCCCTTTTTCTATGCAGTAGTGAAATTTATTGTTTTAAAATTCTATGTAGAACACAATTTTCCTGTTCATTTGAATTCAGCTAGTCATTATAATATTCTCACAAAAGAATAATGATTAGAAATGTGAACCTTAGACTTAAAATCTTAATTACAGGATTTATTGTTGTTGTTCACTGTGAAACACCTGGTTTTATGTTTTCTTGTTTTAAGTTTTGGGATGTATCATTTTGTCAGTGTCAGATGAGATTTGCCCACAACCAAGAAGAAGAAAAACTAGCAAGCAGTTGTTGGTGACTTACTATCCAAAAGTAGTTATTGATCATCCAAACGCCATCGCAATTAAGAGCTTAGCATTCATCGCAGCATACTCTAGTGAACTTTTAAGGAAACTCATATCTTTGATGTTCAAAATTTATTCTGAAATTGATATTATGATGAGGAGTTGAAATAAAAGATATTTTATAACCAAAAGATTAAGTTGCCCCATGGATAGAGTGACAGACAGTACAAAGCCACAAATCTGGAGAACATAGAAAATTCTAGAAGACAGCAGAGGTTGTTACAGCCAATAAAGTACTCTTAAAGTCAAGCACCACAGCATCAAGCGTCTAGCCACTGACAGGTCCCAGCTGGATAAGACAAGCTATTCAACTCCCTGGGGTACATGATTTAATTACCAGAAGCAAAACTACAAATTTAGCTAAATAGAAAGCTCAGATGAATCCCTGGTGCTCTTTAGGATGCCTCAAGATAATGATCAAGACTGTGAACTGCAGTGTGTCAATTTGGATGGCATACAGGAGTGCTGAGAGCCACAGTGATGTCGAAAAATCTTCATATCCTAATTGTGAGGAAGGCTTAAGCCATCTTTCTGGATGAATGCTGGTGGGAGGCTTGCACAGAATTAACTGGATTCCATTCCTGGTGTCTTTTGCCCATCATCCTGCAGGGTAGGGTCAGGAATGTGCATTGTCACATGTGCCTAGGTGGCTACCTCAGACTAATTCCAGATTTAGAACTAAAAAAGAGAACAAAGAGCAAAACACCTCTTTTCCTTCAACAAGACGACAAAGTCACTGATGAGAGAAACATGGGAGGGAAGAACGAAGTCTGTATCTGAAACATTCATTTGCCTCATAAACTGAAAGCAATTGTCCTATTAAAAGTCCACCATTTAAGGCTGGAGAGATGGCTCACCGGTTAAAAGCACTGGCTGCTCTTGCAGAGGACCTAGGTTTGAATCCCAGCACCCGCATAGCAGCTAAACAACCTTCCTTAGCTCTGGTTCCAGGGGAATGTGACACCTTCTTCCGGCTTCCACAGGCATTGCACGACACAGGTGCCCTTATATACATGCAGGTATAACACTCATACACATAAAAACAATTTAAAAAAAAAATCCACCATATAAATTGAAAGTTAAGATTCATTAAATGGTACTGTAAACCTGGACAAAATCTCATAGGCCCCGGGTGGGTGGTACTTACTACCATTGTTTTGCTAAATGGACATGTCAAACTATCTTCTAAATGGTTATGTTTATACTTAGATTAGTGCTGATCTCAGGCATGGTCAAAGAAAAGCTTTTCTGAGGTGGCACCAATGCTGAGAAAAGTGATTGTTGCTCAGCCCCAAATGGGACATCGATATCAACATTTTGCACAAGCTCAAAGACCATCAAGGAGGAGTGGGCAGAAAGAATGTAGGAGCCAGAGGACAGGGAAGAGTGCTGTGAAATGCTGCCTTCCGGACAAAAGAGCAGATGCACTCATGAACTCACCACAGCTATTACTATATTCTTAAAAATTAATTAAAGAAAATATGGCCAGAAATAGAAGGAATCTCAAAGAAATAGAAAACAAGGGACTGGGGCTGAACCTTAGTTGCTAGAGCTCGTGCTTAGCCTGCGCAAAGCCCTGGTTCCACCCCTAGCGCAGCAGAAACCAGGAGTGGTGTTGCGCATGCGCACAATCCCAGGTCTCTGGAGGCGGAAGCAGGGAGGCAGGTAACTTGAAGTTCAAAGTCATCCTCAGATACATTGTGAGTACAAGCCCAACGTGGGCTTGAAGAGATCGTGCCTTTTAAAAAAATTAGATGAAACGAGGAAGGATAGAAATAGCAGTAATTAAAAGTGAATAAAACACATAAGTAGCTAGTTTGCTTATTCAAATAACGTGTGACTTAAAGGCTAAAAATAGGAGTGAGAACAACAATATGAACCACAGCCCCTGCCATACCTTGCGTTATCAATTTTAATTTTGATAACAACACTGTGAGGAAGGGAGCACTCTGCCCATTTCTGAGATGAGAAAAGGTGCCAGCATGTGGCTTAAACTTGGCCCCCTGAATTCCTTTCAGCTAAGGAATCCAGATCTGGAGGGAAGGCATGCTGACAACAGCTCTTGAGAGATGAGTCTTGGCAGCCATGCTGGCAAGAGTTGGGAATCCAGGTACCTTGTGGCCAGAGCCACAACAGTGTAGTAATATACATGAGGGATCAGTGGCACATGGGTCGATGCAACGAGATGCTCCTATCAGGCCATAACTGTGGTCACTGTTGGCTAGACCTGTGGTTCTCTGTCATTTTAAAACTCGATTCACCAGCATTTTTAATCTGTGAATAATATCATGCCCTTCCAGTAAGGAAAACTGACTCTCCCTCCCTCAGTGTCCAACAACTGCCAGTAAGTAGCTCCTTAAATAGGGGTGGTCCTTGTGAGCCCCTCTGCTCCCCTTGTTGGAGTGTTGATTGGTGTGATCGTGTGCAGGACTTTTATAGGCAGCCATAGCAGCTGTGAGTTCATGAGAGCAGTGGTCCTGTCAAGTCCAGAAGACATTATTTCACAGCCATCTTCCCTGACCTCTGGCTCTTATAATCTTTCAACCCCCTCTTCTGTGATGTTACCTGAGCCTTGATGGTGAGACAATGTGATATAGACATCCCATTTAGGGCTGAGCACTCCATAATCACTTATTCTCTGCATTTTGACCAGTTGTGAATTTATAGCACCCACTGCAAAAAGAAGTTTTTCTGATGAGGGAGGGTGAGTTGTACTAGTCTATGGCTATAAAGATAAGCATTCCCATTTTTTTTTATTTATAGTATTTACTGTCCCCTGATCTTCTTGGCTATTGTTGGTTTTCATGTTTATCTTTCTAGCCCTAGAGTCTTGATTCCAGCCATCTTCCCAGTTCCTAGAACAGCCCTGGAATGATGTGTATACTTTTTGAATCAGTAAATAAAATCTAAACTCTTTAAGCAGTCCCTATACTTGCAAAATGACCCAAACTCACATTTTTATATTCCTGCTGTGTGGAGATTAATGGCAATGGCTTATCTATTTAGTTGCACGGTAAGCCCAAGTGTTCTAAAAGAAAATTTTTTTTAACTAAAGGAATAAGCAATTATAGTGCATTCAGTTCTCATTAGAATCAAGATCATATTGAAAGATGCTAGATTGTATAGAAACCTTAGGAAATGGGACAGGTTCATTTTTCTTTTAAAAAAATTTTTGATTTGATATAACAAAATGTCTACATATGAGCAATACCAAGATTGTTTACTGAGCACAGGCTAGGAACATGCATGGTGCAGTTGGAGAACTGGCTATTGGCAAGGTAAGCATAGACTTCACCCTTGGTGAACCTATAATTTTGTGGAGGATCCAAATAGGAAACTGTTCGAAACACAGGTGGTAAGTGATAATGATAGATCATCTGGAGTGCCACAGGGAATGTGTGGGCGTGGCCCTTGTCCTGGGCTGGAATGGAAGGTGGTGAACAGCAATACAGCTTAAGCTGAAAGCTGAGTGGTGGCTCACCAAGGAACTCCCAGCACTCAGGAAGCTGAGGGAGCAGGATCATGAGTTCAAATCCAGAGTGGGCTACATAGCAGGAAAAGAAATGCTGAGAGGTCATCAAGATGAGTCACCAGGTCAAAATGCTCACCCTGCGAGCCTGCCGACCTGAGTTCCAGCCCTGGAATGCCTGGTAGGAAGAGAAACAACGCCTGAAAGTTGACCTCTGACCTCCTCATGAACACCATGACTTAACACACACCACACACACACACACACACACACACACACACACACACACACACACACACACGTGCACACACACATAGTAATAATTTTTTTTAAATCCTTACTGAAAGATAAGGGCTGAAGGCAACATGTTGCAGTGAGGGAACCAGCAGCCTTGAGAAGGAATTCTTCTGACAAGGTTGGGTACCAGCCATACTCAGAAGCACACCATACAGGGCTGAGATCAGCCTATAGGACCAGGGCCATGGTGTGTCTAAATCCTTTTAACATAGCACATTGTAAGCACGTTTCTTCCAGGAAATTCTCCTGATTTTCCAGGCAGAAGAAATGTACCTTTCCTTTGAATTCTTTTTTTTTTTTTTCTGAGACAGGGTCTCACTATGTAGCCTGGCTGGCCTGTAACTCACTGTGTAGAGACCAGGTTGGCCTTGAGCTCATAGAGCTCTACCTGTATCTGCCTCTTGATACTAGAATTAAAGGCCTGCACAACCATGCCCAGCTGTTAAAACTTGTTTCGTTTATAATCTGTTTCAGGTGGTCCTGCACGTTGAGTGCTGTACTACCCAGACGTACTTGGCAGCTCCATCTACCCAAAGGTACTTTTGAACAAACTACAACTTTCTCACTGGTCTCAAGGGTGTGTTGTTCACAGTGTTGGATGCAGTGAAAGTGCCAGGCAGATCGTGACCTGCTCTGATGCTCAGTTCATTCAGCTGTTGTCTTTTAAAATCTTTGGAATTCTCTGTTCTTTTTTTAAGTACTTCATGACATGAAAGGACTCAGAATCAGTTCAATGTCTTGAGCTTTCTATTGAGTTTATCTTGGATAATTCCTCACCTGGGTTAGCTTTCCCATAAATTGTTCCAGCACACACGTAGTTGAAACACTACAGCTTTATCAGAACTACTTACACTGAGAGAGTCTGTATGGCAAGGGCTGCTCCCTTGTTTATTATGCTGCTAACAGTATAGTGGTCATTTGAACTGCACATCTGTTGAACAGAAGGCCAGCCTGACTTGCACTGTCATCCTGCAGCACACCATCTGCTGCCATTAATGTCTCAAGACTTTCTAGACAATCTGTGCTAAAGTGTGTGTGTGTGTGTGTGTGTGTGTGCTGGAGGACATATTCAGGGTAATTTTTCCTCTTGAAATTGCTTTCAGTAATTTAGAACAGTTTAACCCATACCCCTCCTCCTCACTCTGCTCAATTTCAGCAAGGGCATTAGAGTTGTAACTGTTTTGAATTGAGTTTATACACTGCAGAAAGATACTTTTCTTGCATTGCTTTTCACACACGCTCAGCCGTTCTTTCAAAGCCAGAACCTCTCTTGGAGCCATTCATCTGTGTTGGGGAATTTGAGAAGCTTCAAGAACCATCCCCTCAGGTGTTATCCTTTTAGAGCTGTGATTCCCACTCATTCATCTTTGAGGCTGCACAGGAAGGTGACCTGAAACACAAACGCAACCAGGAGCACCATCCTGTTGGGCTCTGGGAGCTTCAGTCAGTGCATCAGGGTCACGAGGTCGAGGACATGTGCACGCTTGGCATGAATGGGGAAATGGGAGGAGATGAGTGCTGCCAGGTGGCCCCACCGAAGGCTCTGGAAGTGGGTTAGGAAACACCCGTGATGTTGGACTCAGAATATGAATCTGCATCATATTTTACAGTGTGCCACAGGTTATATCGCATCTGTTAATTTAAAATGTTTTCACTTTTTCCCAAGCAAGTGAACTTTTCAGCAAATTTCCTTCTGTATTGGCTCAAAATTGAATCTGTTGTATCCACAGAGAGATGGGCTACTTTGAACTCAATAAACCCTTTCAATTTTGGCAGCTGCTCTCAAATTGAAAGAGACAATTTGACTAAATTTGAAGAAGGGCTACCTGTGCTGAGTGGGGAGAGGGAGCACAGGAACAACATTAAACAAACTCAGGCTTGGCAACAAGCAACTAGCCGTCCTGCCTCCTCAGAACTTCTTGAGAGTTTGTTCATGTAACACTAAACTTATTTATATTTATTTCATATAAATATAGACAATGAGTGTCAAATTAGCAGTGAGGTTTCAGAATGCAAAGGACAGCTATATTTTTGTGTTCTGCCCAAATTAGTGATTCATCTGATTTTTCAGAATTAGCTCAAAGAAGGAAATTGCAAGTGAATTATCTGGGAATGTGCTCTGGATGGTGGAAAGCTAGATGTTTAGCATTTCACAGGTGAATATCTTAGGCTAGCGGACTGCTAAGAAGTCCTTCCATGACTCAGAAATAATTACTCTGGAGACAATCCTCTCTTCAATTCATTCAAAATATTAAAAGGAGATTATTCAATAAACCTATTTAAGTGTCTACAATATACCAAACACTGTTCTAGGTCTTCTCTGTTTGGTTTTGTGTATATAATATATATATAGTGTGTGTGTGTGTGTACAGATGTACATGCATGTGTGTGCATGCATGTGGAGACCACTGATGGATGCTGAGTATCTTCTTCAATCGCTCACCATCTTTTATTTTTGAAACAGTCTCTTGTTGAACCTGTAGCTCATCAATTTAGCTGTACTGGACCAGCAAACTGTAGGGATCTGTCTTTCTCTGCATCCCCAGTGCTGGGGTCACTGCCATCTTGGCTTTTACATGGTGCTGGAGATGGAACCCTGATTTTCACACTTGTCTAGAAAGCAGTTTATGGACTGAGTGATCTCCCCAAGCCCTTTGTTTGGCTTTGAACAGGAAAATGGCATGATTAGAGTTGTACCTTCAGAAGATGATCTGTAAGACCGTGTGGGGAGGAAGCAGGAGTATGGCTATAGTCCTGTTTGAGCATTACTTAGCCATATAAATATAAGACTTATTTAAGCTTGCTTTGGTTTGTTTATTAAAGCTTCCTGAGACCAGTCTAGGCCAGGAGTCATCACTACCAAGAACAAAGGCAAAACATTCTGTAGTGGAAGAGCTTGCATGGCACCTCTGAAGCCTTAGCAAGAGCACCTCCAACTCAAATAATGAGCTATGTTATTCAGAGGTGCATTTCCAAGGCAAGACCAAATTCAGATGATTATTTCTGCCTACAAATGTTGCAAGTGTTGGGAAGTTGCTTGATGAAGTTCTCAGACTTTGAAAGAGGTGCCATCTAGTTATTCTATAAGGTTGCAAGAAGTCGCTGTGCATACACATCTCTCTCTCTCTCTCTCTCTCTCTCTCTCTCTCACACACACACACACACACTTTCAGTACAGTTTGACATTTAATTTCCCCGTCTTCTTCTCCACAGCGACCATTGCTTTTACATACATGACATTGTTTTAGCATCTTGCCCAGAGATGTTAAGCTCCTCTGTGGACAGAGGAAACACTCTGAATCAGGTTTAGGGCATTGTGGGAACTGAGAACAGGGGCTGTGGGAACTCCCCCAGGTAAAGCCAACTTTCTTTCTATGACTCACTGCTTTCTATTTTAAAAGACAGAGGCTTAACCCAAAGCCTGACTGGGTTGAAAACGAGCAAGGGAGAAAGGTTTACTGCTTTCTACTTCTGTTTATTCATCGCATCAACGGGGAAGATGGTTCTATAGACAGCAAAAATTGGAGGAGGGATGAGGACAAACAGTTGACCTTTGGACTTCCTTATACTGAGAAAAATTCTTGAGTAGTTTGCTTTTCAGTCCATCAAACTTTTGCTTCTGTTTATTTTTTTATTTAATTTTTAAAAGAAGGTCCACTGTGTAGCCGAGGCTAGCCTGGAACTTGTAATCCTACCTCAGCCTCCCAAGTACTGGGATTATTTACCTCTTTTGATGGCAACAGATTTCCTAGGGCATAAGCCAAAGCTGCCAGAGGAAACAGGCAAGCTACAGGAGGGGTGCTGCAGGCACAGGCTACTGTAAACCAAGGAAAAACCTGCCTATTATGCCACATTGTCCAGTGGAAGATGGGTGCTCTTAATGGGGTGGTGTCTACCTAATCTAGATAGAAAGCTACATATTATTACTCTTCACCAAACCCTACTTTCTTGTAGCCATTTTCACTGTTTTCCTCTAGAAAGCCTCTATTTCCACTTACATAAGAATCATGAGAAGGGGACTGGATGGCTCAGTGGCTAAGAGCACTGGTTTCTCTTGCAGGTTCAGTTTCTAGCACCCACATGGCAGCTAACAACCGTCAGTAACTCCAGTTCCAGGGGATCCAATGCCCTCTTCAGAATATGCAAGCATTGCACGACAAGGGTACACTTACATACATGTTGGCAATAAACTCATACACATAAAATCAAAAATTAAAAAACTTTAAAAAAAAGAATCATGAGAGGATGGCAGCCACGGCAGCAGATCTGACAGAACAGACCCGGAATGAGTAGGAGTGGCAAGGCATGATGTCCTTCAGATGTCCTTGTCATTTTAGAGTCTTTCCTTATGAAGAGATCCACTTTTTAAAAAGGTATTATTTGTGTGGGGGGGAGGGGTGTTCAGGTGTACATGTGCACATGTGCATATGCTTATGGAGGCCAGAGGTCAATGCTGGGTGTCTTCTTCAGTCACTCCCATCTTTAGTTTTTGAGACAGTGTTTCTCACTGGTCTGCAATCCACTGATTCAGCTAGACCACTGGCCAGTGAGCCCTGGGCATCCTCCTGTGTCTGCCTCCCCAGTGGTGAGATTACAGGCACATACACGTGTTCCTGGATTTTTTTTTTTTCTCCTATAGGTTCTAGGGATTGAACTCGGGTCCTCATGCTGTGGCAAGCATGTTACCAACTGAGCTCTCTCCTCAATCCCACACATTGGCTTTGAACAGGAAAATAGCAATTTGAACAGGAAATGGCACATTTCACATTGCACACTGAGACTGTTTCAATACCCACACATTTTTTGTCTTGTTTTCCTTGAATGTTTTAGGGTTCTTTGTGTAGAAATGCAACCAATAATAATGCAAATAAAATGAACCAATAAAAATGAAACCAGTAATAAAATACTAACTAAGAAGCATATCAGGGTATGCTGCTGAGGATTTAATTTGTCCGAGATTCCAGTACCTCTCAAATTTAGCCTACCCTGATGTTCACAGAGGCAAGAAGCAAAGGCAAAGATGGCAATGGCATCCACATGGAATTGCTGCTCTTTTCATTTTCTCCCCTTGTGCAGGAGACAGAGAGTTCACCAACAACCCCCACTTTTCAAATCTGCACTGCTTTCCTGTCTCAGGTGTGCTAAGAGGGGAACTGCTCAATGCAGGAAAAATACAGAAAGCAGGAACTGTACTGTCCATGGCCTGACTCAGCCTTTGTGCCCTGTTTTCATGTGATAAAGGAGAGTACAGTGCTAAGTGGTTCCAGTGTGATTCCTACCCAGTTCCTACTGCTCTTTGGCTTTCCCTGGCTTAATGAACTAACGCAAGGCACAGTTCTACTCTGCTACCTTTAATTTATCGAGCAAAGTCAATGTCTCTTGCTCCATCTTTCTCAGCTATTCCACTTTTATGACATTCCTCTGTGAACAGATAAGGCATGGGAGCTGGTAATGGGCTATTTCACAATCAAAGTTTATGATGACCTCAGCCTCACAAAGACTTTCTTACTCACCAGAGCCATTTATAAAACTATGGGGAGAAATAACAGAGCTGCTGGGTCTTAGGAGAACAGCAGTGGTAAGTCTGGAATTTAAAAGCAGCTCATGGGCTTCTGAGCATGACTTCTGTGCAGAAATGAAAAGCCTGGGGAGCTGCCAATGGAACAGTGTGAACTGAAGCAGTGCTCAAGAGTGTCACAGAAATCAGGTTCTCCATTCATTACTAAACCTGGGATTATTGCCATGATACTTTACAATCTAAAACCCTCCACCTACCTCCCAAAATAATCCTATAAAATATATGTTCTCAAATTACTTATTATGCTCTTTCCTGTTTCTCAGAAGGTATGCCTATTTCTGTTGGCTGTAAAGTCACTTTGTGATATGATTGACTTGAACTGTGTTGTTGAATTTTTCATGTGCTTTGCCTGATTTGATCCTGCAGGGGCCAGAGAAGGATGATATAAATGTACATGCTGACCTTGAGGCAGCCCCTTCCATTCTGGATGCTATCAGATTCAGATGCTGTGAATTCACATTCCTTCAGGTAGGCAAGGTGATGGGAGTTCTGCTTGCTTCAAGAACCACTCCCATACTCTTGCCATAATATGTCATTCTTTTCCTTGCACCAAGAGCATTAATGGCCTCTATTTAGAGAAGCAATTTTGTGATTGGCAGTCCTTCAGTAACAGGAGAGAGGACACAAGACTCATTGTGCTAGCATCATTATCTCAGGACATGTAAACCCTTGTTAAAAAAAGGCTGTTCAGTGCTCAATCCAAATTTTGCCTTCCATAAAAAATTCCTTTGATTGTTCAATCAATTCATATTGTAGAAATCTGGAATCTCTTTATGAAATGCACCATTCCTAAAAGGACTTAAAATGAACCATTTTCCTTCTATAATCACAAGAGTATTTCTTTATGAGCTATGCTGTACTGCTCCTCTGTTTTCTATAATGCAATATTCTTGGTGTTTTCTGTGTGATTTTAATACTTACAAGAAACTTTGGAGTGAGTGAACTAATACTATCTTATTGTAGATGAAGAAGCTGAAGGTTAGAAAGGTAAAGTAATATGTTCACTTTTCTATGTTTAGGAAAATAACTCATACTCTGTCTAATCACAAAGCCCGTGATCTGATTACTATCTTCAACATCACAGAATTAAGTGTAAACAAAAAAGCTTTGGAAAAACAACTTGGTTGACTTAGAAAGGAAGATTTCTAAAGTAAATATATTGCAGAATTTTCCTTCTGAAGTTTTTAAGGGAAAGTATTCATCTTTGGTATAGATTAAACATTCTTTGCCCCCAAATTTAGGTTGAAACATAATCTTCAGCATAGTGGTGTTTGAAGGTGGAACTTTGGGCATATGGTTAGGTCAAAAGTGTGGAGTGTCAGTGAATAAGACCAGTGCTCTACAAAAAAGACCTCAAAACCTCCCTGGCCCCACTCCCATGTGGCAACACAGCAAGATGGCCGTCTGTGAATCAGGAAGTGTCTTTCACTGTACCTCTGCTCTATCACTTCCTCAGTCTGGTATTTGAACTCCAGAGCCCTGAAAAACAAGCATTAACTGTTTAAGCCATCATCTGTGATATTTTTATTCCATCACCCTGTGCAGATCAAGACCATTCTCAGTAATTTTCCTCCAATACGCACACCGTATTAAAAAGATAAATGCAGCCGTCAGTTCATACTTGGTCAGTTTTAAAAAAGAAAATGTTACAAGAGTCTCAACCAGAAAAATAGAGTGCCTTGGGATGGACACAAATCCAGATCACCTTTAAAATGCCTCAGGGCTTTTTAGCACTAACATAAGAATTTTTTTTGTACTAACATAAGAATGTAAGTGGTGATCATATGTAATAATCATCAAAGCGGTACACATCTCACAATGCCTCTAGGAGAAAGCCTCCATTAGCACCACCATTTTGTGAACTAAAGGATAAGACATTCAGTACAAGAATAAAATAAGGACAGAAAATCATTAAGGCATAGTAGGTACCAGGTCATTTAATTCTCACAGTAATTCTGTGAAGTACATGCCTTCCTGTTACAGGTGATAAAGTTGAGACAAAGTTACCTAATCTTCCGAAGGTCAAACCAAGGATTGGGGTCATTTTGCATCAGTCCTCTTTCTCCATGATCTTCTATATTTACGTATTAAACGTGCTATGTGCTTATACTATGCTAAATTATATCCTGCATTTGTTTTCTGAAGTCACGTTCCATAGTAACCAAAATTCATAAACTTATCTTACATTTCTTCAATTATCAATCAATCTGATAGCATTTTTAATTGTTTCTGCACAGAATTATTATAGTGCTGTATTTTTCAGCTCATTCAATTATTCCCTTTTGGTCAGAAAATACTTATTGTGTAATGAACATCCTGTCTGTAAGGCACTCTGCTAGGCATTTGGGAGCATTATTATGCAGTGACCCTAGGGCTGCTTTTAAGAACACACCGCTACAGGAAATGGGTGCATTAAAAGAGAAAGGCAGAGCTCACTACAGTAGGACAAGCTAATAGAGTGAAGCAAGTGAAAAGCACTGTAGAACTCAGGATCCATCCTCATCAAGAGAGAGGTCAGGACAAACTCATGAAGGAGAAAACATTGAAGATAATGTTTGCTATCAGAAACATCACATTTGAGTAGAACTTAAAGACACTGTACCTAATTCTCTCATTCTAACATCAAGAACACTAAGAACCAGAAAGGTGAAATGACCTCCCAAGGTCACACTCTGCCATCTGTAACTTCCTGCTTCATTTCTAAATCGGAATGATTTTTTTGTACTCTTTTCCAAATAGTTTGACGAATGGTCCTAATTCGGTGTTAGTTACTTTACTCATACATTAAAGATATTCTTAAGAGGCAAGTGAAATAAAAAAGAATGTGAAGCAATTAGTAAAAATCATTAAAGAAAAGCAGTGCTGACTAGGCAATTCTGATATAGCATCCGACAGATTTAGTGCCAAGTCTTGCTTGGAAGAGAAGAAGAGGCAGCAGATGGGGTTTTGTGCTGGTAATGACAGCAGGTAGGAAACAGGTGATAGCAAACAGATGGGCCCTGTAACATACAAAGACCACCAGCCTCTTGCTTTCCAGGGCTTTGTTGCCATGTAGTCTTAAGATGCAATGTAGTTCGCTGCAAAAATTGTACTGAGCACAAACTACATGTATGGTACAATGCTTGTAAAAGTACAGTGCTAAGTATCATGGAAAGTTTTTTTAAGGCTGTTTCTATTCTGAAGTTTGAAGAAAGATATAAATGCAGAGAACATTCATTTAGAACAATGTATTTAGGATAAAGCTGGTCTGTGAGGGCAAGGGAGCCAGAAAGCAAAGGAAATGTTCAAGGTAAACAGTAGCACAGAGGCAGGTAAAGGACAAACGCTTTCCTTAACCATGAGGGTTTCAGTAGGGTTAATGACAAGCACATGCCTATCCCATATCATATGTCATGTATCATGGAAGAGCGGTAAGAGATGGTGGTAGAGGAGAGGTGAGATTGCTCAGTTGATAAAGCACCTGGTGCACACTCATGAAGATGTGAGTTTGAATCCTCAAACCCACATGAAAAGCTAGGAGTCGTAGTATACTTTTAACCCTATTGCTGATGGTATGAGGGTGGGAGACACAGATCTCTGAAGCTCACTGGCCAGCCAACCTAGCTGAGTAGATTTGTTCCAGGTTCAGTGAGAGATCCTGTCTCGAAAACCAAAGGTGAAAAGTACTTAAGGAAAGACACTGGGCATAGACCACTGGTATCCATGTGCACATGCATGTAGTACAAACACTTAGATTAACAAGTACATATACCACACACATGCCACACCACACACACTAAAAAAATAAGTGAATAAAAGGGGAAAAAGAAGGTGGGACAGTTCCCTACATAGTAATATGTGACTGGAAACAAGTTTCTTAAACCCTTTTCAACTTCCCTTCATTTCTGTAATGAGTTAGTTTCTACAGTCTCTCTAGGTTTAGGAGTTAGTAATATCTTCTCTAGAATCTTCTTAAAATTTCTTAGACTAAAATATCCCAAAGTGCAGAATGTGTACTAGTGGCATAATGCAGATTTAGAGTACAAGATATAAAACATTTATGTTAACCATTACATAACCGTGAAGGGTTGACTTCTATTTACATCAAGTGATACTGATTTGCTTTATATTGGTGTATTCATGTGTGTGTGTGTGTGCAGGTATGCCTGAATGTGTATTTGGAGGTCAAAGGTCAATGTCAGATGTCTCTTCTCCATTGTTCTCCACCTTTCTTTTTTGAGACAGGGTCTCAATAAACTTGAAGCTCATAAATTAGGCTAGGATAACTGGCCGGTGAGCTTCAGGGATCTGCCTGTCTCCACTTATGCTCGCTCACTCCACCAGCACTGGTGTCATAGGCACGATTTTTACTTGATTCTGTGTGAACTCAGGTTCCCATGCATTCATGGTGGGCCCTTTACTGACTGAGTCATCTTCCCATCCCCTGATGTGCATCTATAGTGCACTAGAAGCTTCTTTACATTTTTATCTACTTGAAAAATATGAACCAAGTTGTGGGGAAAATAGGTATTTTTCACTGATGTGTGACATTTGCAATTTATACACATTCTGTAGTTCATAGCTCAATATAGCTATGCTTTCATTGTTATAAAATTCATTCATGGATCCGTTTATTCACTGAACAAATGTTTATATAGTGCCAACTGTGCATCCTGCCCTAGGCAGCAGCGATAAATTGTAAACACAGGGAACAGAAATCTTTGTCCTATAGAGCTGAAATTCTTATGGAGAGATCGACAATCATAGCAAAATTGTAAGTAAATTGTATAGTTTGTTACTGATTAATGCTGGAGAGAAATCAATAAAGCACGATGAAGAAGGCTGGGAAGGCACGGGACAAAGCAGAGATCACCAGGCCTTCAGTTAGAAAGCTGGCATTTAACCAAAACCTTCAGAGGCAGCATACAAGCATTACATACCTTAAAGTAGATGTTTTATTTTTCCATGTTTTGTTTTCCACACAGTTAGACCAAGTAGGAGAGAAACACATCAAAATAACAGAATTTAGATTTGATGATGATATTATCAATAACACAAAACACAGAGAGTATTTTGTGGGGACAGGGAACTAGCATGGTCTATTTAGGTCACAGTTTGAAATGTTAGAGGGGCATTGATGTAGAAACCCAGCAAGCCAGTGGACATGGAAGGGTAGTTTTGGGTTTGGAGAAATAGATTTTGGGATTCATTTTTAGAACTATAATATTTTAAACTTCTGTATGCCAAAAGAAAAGAGGTAAGCATAACCTTAGTGACCCCTTAGCTCTATAAGAAACAGCACTGACTTTTTAAAAATATTGTATATATTATTTTTCTATTTTATGTTCATGAATGTGTTGCCTGCACATATATAAGTGCACCTGTGTCATGACACAGTTGTTAGACGCTATGTGGGTACTGGGAATCGAACCCAGGTCCTCTGCAAGAGTAGTAAGTGCTCTTAACTGCTGAGCCATCTCTCCAGCCCCTTACCCGAAATAGCACTGAGTCTTATGGAGGGCATGGAGTGCTCCCACGTGCCGGGCCCGAGCCAGCTGGGCAGTGCACATACCCTGTACACTGATTGCAAAGGCAGCAAGCAGTGCATCTGTAATAAGCATATTTATCTTTCAGGTGCTTTCCAACAGAGACAAGATAATGTTGGTCAAATCTCTAAGAGTGAGAGGCCCAAGTAAGTCTATCCACAGTGTGACCTCAGTGACTTAGTTCTCTGCTCACTTCTTTCACAGGAGCACCAGGCCAGTGACAGTGCCTGCACCAGCGGATAGTAAAGAGACAATGTTCATGATGGTGCCTGGTACAAGGAAGTCCTTGCTCGGTACTCAGTAAATGTTGACTATCATTACTAAAGGAAACAAAAAAAATGAGCCAAGTGATAGCTTAAAATTATAACAAATGAACAGATTTCAGGACTGATGTTTAAAAATATGAACGATTGAAATATTTTTGTTTTTGTAGCAGTACTGGGAAATGGTTGTGCTAAGTAAAGCTTCTGTGGTCAAGCAGGTGTATCTTCCTTTGCAATCAGAATTTGAATGGGATCCATTATGTATTTTATTCTTTTTGTTCAGAGGTTCATCTTGGTTTTTTAAAATCTACAAATTCTTTCATGTAGAATATGGCTATTCTCTGCAGAAAAAAAACATTTAAATATGCCATATAATTATCCAAAATTTAGAAACAAATCAGAAGGACAACAGTGCCATTTCAAAGTTTTGGTAGATTAGCATCTAACAAGTCATAAGTCAATAGGTTCCTAGGGATGTAGCTTTGTCTGATGTACTATTTGCTGCTGACTAGGGCCTAGGTGCTATAATGTTTTACTTCAGTGGACTATTATCAAGTTGAAATACAAGTTGATTTCACCCTAGAAGCTAATCTGAATCTGAAAGGCTGTGCTTGATTGCCACATGAGTTTTCAACTGGTTTTGAGTCAGTTTTAATCATCATATTCCATCTTTCTTCCTTTTACTTTCTTTCTAGGGCTCTCTCCTGCCTTGCTTCAATTTGTTACCATTTTTCTATTCTCCTCATTAATAAGCTAACTATTCTTTCTCATACTAAATTCATTGTGTGTTCTATAAATTACACCTATGTTTATATGTAAATGCATATGTTTAGATTGTAGCATCATGGAAGCAGTTTAAGAAGTTATAGTAAGGATGCAAATCTGCTGCTTCTATCTCTAGGACAGCACCTGGAATCAACGGACAGTTGATGAAAGAGAAGCTGGTGATTTCCATCACAGAGCTAAAGATGCATCCGGTCCAAGATTCAGGGGAGCCGATCCAGCAGGAGGAGCTGGCAGGAGTCCAGTTGCTGCCTATGCCAACAAGGTGAGTCTGCAGATAAATGGCAGCAAGCATGAATTCCAACTGTGCCCAGCGCCCTGCACCACCTTCTGAGCATGAAAAAAAAAAAAAGTGAGTTAGCTACTGCTGTACCTCCACATTCCAAATCCTGTGTCAAAGGGTCTTAAGGCCCACGCATCCTGAAAATATGTAGAGAAAAGAATTCTGAAAATCACAATCCTAATTTAACCAGTTTTATATAATAGAAACTGACTACTCAGTATTATCATGAGATTTGGTGAGGGATAGAGGTTCACAGGCCACTTGAGAGGCCATCACTGGATTATTAAAATAGCTTTTCTAATTGGTTACCATGATAGGCATGGTGTCAGTGGCTCAATTAAGAAAACATTGCTTTCTAAACCTAGGTTTGTTAGTGTCAATGAGTTCCAATAGCTGGAAACATTTTTATGATTTTTGTTGCCTTTCTAATTCCTTCTTTATTCTACAGCACATGGTCTGAGAAGGCTGTCCATATTTTCTAGGTACAAAAGGGTCACTTTCTTGATAATACTTTTTTTCATGTAAATTTTGTTTTCTAATTTTTCAAGAAAATGCACATATTGTTAGATTTGCTATATGTACAGGTGACTTTAGACACTATTACATAAAACAAATTTCTTTGAAATCAAACATTGCCATCTATTTTACAAGTGTGTGATACAAGTGTGTTGAAGTTATTGGTACTTACTTTGGTTTTTTGGGCTCTTTGAGCATTGGGTACTCCTTCATAAATACCCTAGATTTTTTATTTTGTCCCATCAATATTTTAAGTCATTAGAAAAAATTCAATTAGACTGCATCAAGATATTTGAGCAATGGAAATGATAGAAAGCCTTTTCATTGTAGAACCAGGTAATAAGGCCAAAATCCTATGGACTGCTGTGCTGGGATACTTTATTGCTGTGGGAACCTAGACAACTCTCCTTCCCCCAAACTGTTATCACAGTGAAATTGTTTCACGAGATGCTGCTGAACATATTTTTTCCATTGTCCAGTGGTTCTCAGAATCTCATATCTTATAAAGAGAAATGATAATACAAGCTTACATTAAAACACAAAAAAGCCATTATTTTTTATCCATTTTCAAATTTTTACCTGTGATACTTTCTGATGTTATAAACATATTATAATGGGGGAAAATAGTAATTTATTGAAATAGGGCATCAGGGAAAAAAGTTATGTTGGTTTTATAAGATGGATCCATTTAAAAACTATGTCCATTGAGAAAATAATTCTTACACTGTTGGTATTAGTTAGAAAGGAACCAAGAGCTCTTTGGGTTTAGCCTTGCAATCTAAAGAGAAAGCTTCATGTTTCTTATCCATGAAATTATATTCATAATATCTTAATTTTCACAGAAGATGAGCTGATTTTATTTATTAGCCTTGTGGACTTATGCATAATATAGTGCCTAACAACAGGCAGTAGTCAATAACACTTGCTGTGTAAGAAAGGATAGAACAAATAAATAAATAAATTTGCTTTATTTGTCTGTGTAGTAGCCCTATTCCAAAGCACCTTTTAAAGCTGAGAGCCTTGTTTCTCCTCCATTGTGACACTCACTGTCTATTCTGATGGATACAAGCAGCTAGATTTCTGTGGTCAAGTCTACAGGCATCCACAAATGGCTCAAGTCCAGAAGTTGGGTCCATCTTTAAGTATTTTCTAACTATGGAAAAAAACAAAATTATGGGGCTAAGTATGTGGCTCAACTGATAAAGTACTTGCCTAGCATGCATGGAGCTCTGGGTTCAATCCCCAGTGCTACATTAACTGGTGTTGTGGTACACATCCACAATCCCAGCACTCTGGAGGCAGAAGTGTCATGACTGAATTGAAAGTGCACTTGGGAGCTGCTCTTCGTTGCCTTGCCATTCATTCATTCATTCATTCATTCTTCATTTATTCATTCTAGTCTGCACCATGAAGAACTACAGATTCCTATACTCAGCACCAACAAGGTCCATCAACCCAAAAACCCACTATGTGCTTTCCACTCTTCTGCCTTCCCATATTAAAATAATTTACTACAATACACCTCACACATAAGTTTCTGCCTTAAGGTCACTTGGCTACTTCCCCCATGTTATACTAAGTTCTTCCATTAGGCTGTCTAAGAGAATCTAGACATAATTCACTCTACAAAAACTGGGAAGGAGGTAACACTTTTGTTGTGTGTACTACCCTTCCTCCATCTCATTTCCAACACATCCTCTTCCTTTTAAGCTATAAACTCAGTGCTAGGGGGTATAGCTAAATGGTAGGATAGTGACCTAGCATGGGCAAGGCCCTGAGATCAACACTCAGTACAACAGATAGATAGAAATAGATAGATAGGTAGGTAGATAGGTAGGTAGGTAGATAGATAGATAGATAGATAGATAGATAGATAGATAGATGATAGATTATAGATGGATGGATGTTAGATGGATGGATGGGTGGATGGATGGATAACTTAATTGGATGGTTAGTTGATAATGTTCGTCCCTACACCACACACACACACATGCACGTGCGCGCGCGCGCGCGCACACACACACACACACACACACACACACACACACCTTTCAGTGCTTCCCAGTTTTTTTAAGACAAAAGCCAAATCCTAGCCTGGCCACCTTGCTACTGCCTGCTGATGTCCTGGCTTCATGACTTGCACTCCCTGTTGCCTTGCCCATCCTTCTGCCCTGCTGCCTTTCAGTTCCTGGAAGGGGCTTCTGCCAAGAGGAAGACCTTTGAATGTACTGCTCTTTTTAAGAATTGTAGTGAAATACATAAAACCTACAATGTACTTTTATAACTGTTTTGAAGCAGACACCTCAATAGTATTTCAGGACATTCACAGTGTTGAATAATTGTCACAAGTATTAGTTCTAGAACACTTCCATCTGCCCCAAGGAAAGCACAGCTCTTCTATAGTCATTCCTCATCCCTCCTACCACAGAGCCTGGAAACTGTGAATCTGATTTTGTTTCTAAAGAGTTTCCTACTATAGACAGTTCAGATTAATGAAGTATAATTTGCCTCTCTTCTTTCACTTAGCAGAATGTTTGCAAGTTTCACTCATATTGTAGCTTTTATCAGCACCACATTCCTTTTATGCAACTAATACTGCATTCTTTTGGGTACTGAACATACTGTTATTTTGCTCAGAATGATTTTCCAACCTTTCCTTACCTCACTATCTCTTGATCATCCTTCAGCAGTGAATTCAATGACCACTCCCTCTGAATTTCCCTGAGACCTCACCCTAGATGAAGTCATGTGCTTTTCTAAACCCATCTTTTCCTATACACAGCTTTTTATCTCAGTCCGTAATCACACATTCATCTAGGGGTTGATTAATGTTTCTCTACAACTAAAAGCCAAGATCCATGCAACAAGGAATCATCTCTAAGTTAGCTCTATATTTTGTTACCAGTAGCTAATATAGGACCTGGTACGTGAATAAACTTGTCAAATAAACGTCATTGAAATGATTTCTTACTAAGAAGTAAATATTTGGCAGCTGTTTAATGTTTTATTTTTTTCCCAAAATAGTATTTTGAGTTTTCATAGAAATAGAGCTCTCATGGAGAAATTTCACTGGGGAATTTCCCTGGCAGAGAATAAAGGTGGGGTTGCTTGGGGGAGAGGGGACATTTCTTCTGAATTGCACCATCCAGTCTCTAGGTTACCTGTAAATCAGCTCTCTGAGTCACCATTCCATTCACTCTAAATCTGCTCTGCCTCCATTTCATCTAAACTGAAAAAAAAGAGGCTAATTTGGTCCATTAACTTCCTTATCTAACCACCAGAAAAGTAGCGATTGGCTATAAGCAACTATCCCTCATTTATCTTTGCTTTCCAACATTGAAAACATAAGCCTGATTGAAATCTGCTGGATTTCTATGATGTTTGCAATGCACAGATGCTTTTCTTTGTTAATGGGATTATGCTCATGTGTTGGAATGTAACCTTCCTCAATACAGTGGCACTGACTTTTCTTAGTCTTCTCCTGATAATTTGTAAAGGATTTGAAAGTAGTATTTCCTCTTTCATGCCCTTACTTTACCTCACACATAAACTATATCCTTTGTGCAACTGCTTGAAGTCCACACAATGCTGTCTTGTTTTTATATCTGAAAACTACCAATCATCATCTTTTTAAAGTGGTGGCAACTTCTTCTATAGTATTTACAGACAGATGGCAATTAAGTTGAGGTCCCCAAACTACAAAACTGCAGAAAGAGCAAGAAAATTGGTTGCAGGCTTTTTTGAATTTTGTATAATTACTTATGATTTTTTTTCAGTACAATGACAGTTTCCTGCTACAAATGAGCTGCCTGAAATTTTTCTCAATGAGATACCTGGTTAAGAAATAATTGTATCAAATAGAGTATCATTGACATATAGAACCAGTTATCTTAGTTTTTTTGTTTATTGTCTAATTGTCATTTCAGCCTAATGAAAGATGGATTTTTGTTGTTGTTGTCTGAGGTGTAGGCAAAGCCCTCAAACAGCTCTTTCTTTCTCTGGGTGAGAGAAGTGGTTGCCTCCTCATTTCTGTGAAAGAACACAAACAGAAGCACTTCAGGAAAAAAAAAAAGAATTATTTTGGCTCATGGTTTCAGGGGCGATCAGTCCATAAAGGCAGGGAAGGTATGGTGGTTTAGCCAGAAGTGAGAGATGGTAGTTCCTCACATTTGGTGAATGAAGAGGCAGACAGTTTGGGACCAGAAGCAGAGTTACATAATCCTCAAGGCCTGTTCCCAGTCGCCTAGGTCCCAAAGGCCCCCAACCTCCTAAAACAGTGTCTTTAGTTGGGGACAAGGTGTTCAAAAACATATAACAAGAGTCAGTGGAGGTCAGTTCACCCCAAATCCTAACAGTAGGATTAGGAGGCTCAATTTGGAGAAACTAGATCCCTGTGCTCTGAAGGTTGAGTTGTGAACATATAGGGGGTAAACACAAATGTATTTCAAGGAACTTTTTAAAAAAATTAAATGTGTCTTTGGCCTCAAGGATTGTCAGTAGTCTAATTAACTGTGTTAATGTACTGAATTAAAAAGAGATTTAGCTAAAGAAGCATTGAAAAATGGAGTACCTGAGGCAAACATTGACAATTAGATCTAAATATTTAAGACTGACTCAGATCTTGGTTGGTTGGCTTACTTGTCAATTCCCAGTTGTGAGAATGGCTATTGGAGTCTGGTTTTATAAATTTTTGAGTAATATATAAAATCTTCCTTACTCTGATCATAATTTGACATCACGTGATGTTTATCTTTGTGTGGCTGAGAAGAGAATGAACTTGTCAAGATAACACAATTACCCACTCAACTGGGATGTGCTATTTCTTGTAAATGTAAAGATTGCCAGGTGTGTTTGCACACACCTTTAATCCCAGCACTCGGGGAGGCAGAGGCAGGCGGATCTCTGTGAGTTCGAGGCCAGCCTGGTCTACATAGTGAGTTCCAGGACAGCTGGGGCTACAGGGGACCCTGTCTCAAAAAGACCAAAAAAAAGGAGGAAAAAAAAAAAGAAGAATGCAGTTGCTGATGGAACCCCAGCCAAGCCTTACTTTTCTGAATTAATTCCCCTGGGTCCCCCATTTTATTTCTTTTTCCTTCTTTTGGGTACTTGCCAAAGTCTGGCCATGCTTTAACAGACACTGAGGTTTCTCACTCT
>NW_008346927.1:762438-781000 GCF_000622305.1 Nannospalax galili
AAGAAGACAATAAATAAATAAATAAATTAATTAATTAAATAAATTAAATAAATGTAAAGATTGTGGCCTGGGGTATGTATGCATGTATGTATGTAGGACCTAAAGAGAAATGAGACTAGGGGAAGGGAGAAAGGCATCTAAAGGGCGAGTGGGGAGTATGAGACAGTTATGGAATCTGTAACCTGAAAGCAGGAAGAGGGACTGTTTGGAGGGAGGAAAAGGACCAGCAAGAGGGAGGGATCAGGGAGGGCAGTGTGGGGGGTGAATAAGAACAAAGTATGATGATATTTATGTATAAAAATGTCACAATGAAACCCCTTAATTTTATGCTGAATGAACTAATTTAGTTTTTTCTAAAGTGAAAAAAGAAAAAAAAAAACCACTCAGAATATTGACAGATATTTCTAATCTGGTTTGGAAAGGCATGATTGTGGAATTATATTCATAGAATCCAGCTGATTCATCTTCCTATCGGGGGGGCAACAGATGGGTGCAGATATTTGGTCACTGGATTTCCCTTCATGTCCCAACTTAGAAAATTAGAAAGCTTTCGGTGGCTATGACACTGCACTTTAGACAGTATAAAACAACCTCAGAGTTTGGGCATGCACCAGCAATCTCCTGACACTCTGAGCATGTACAGAAAAATATACAGAAGACCAAAGGCAAAAACTAAAGCAAAGGCCAGATGCAGTCCTCCAACACTGCAGCTGAATGCCTGTCAATCCTGGAACATGACTTCAGGATAAACATATGTCAGTCATCTACTTTATATTCTGGTATAGTCTTTTAATATCTAATCTTCCTAGTTCTGTTCCCTGAATAACCAGTTAACAGATCAACATCCTCCTAAAATGTCTGTCTTATAGGCTTTGGCAGGCACATTAAATTTTTTTCAAACCCTCTTACCATATAACCCTGTGTCTGGGGAGAAATCAGTCATTCCATTTTCTGTAATGGGAAAGGCTATGAAAAGACCTATTTAAAGCTCCACACCAGAAAGCAGGCTTTCATTTACTTGAAGTGTCCTTTCATGCAGGCACATTGGTTATTTTTTTTTTCCCTCTTGAAGGTGGGGTGTTATTCCATGCTGATGTTGGAAGATTCCCCAGTGAGGTCTGTGGCTCTGTTAATATGAATGGTTTCTATATAAATCCATAAGCAGTTCCTATCTAAATCAGCCTCATAGAAAACTTTCTCCAGCCAAACAACCAAGTGAAAGGTCAATGGAAATGCTAACGTTATTAAGCACCAGTGGTGGACTAAAGACACTGGGCTGTAATGGAAGTGTTTTTAGAGTGTGAGAAAAAGATTGTTCATGCACTGTCCCTCTCCTTCCTTCTTTTACACACCTCACTGGTTTTATTGTCTTACATTGTCCAAGGAGGAAAAAAAAAATCGGGGTTTTTCAATGTCAATGGATTCTTGGAATTTGGGGTTTTAAATTCCCTAATTGGGGCTCTAGGGAACTTGCAAGGAAGAATAGCAGACTCCCTCATTAACTTAATGGCTTCCTTGAGCTGCCGGGCATGGACTGTATTACAGCTTAGAGTCCCTTTAGGGACTGTGCAGGTGACTTCTCGAAGCTCAGGTGGACAGGAAGGAAATGCTTTGTAGAATACACTGAAAGCAGAGCAGTGGCTGATGTTCCCAATGCACACAGAGTTATTTCTATTAATAACATGTGTGGAAGAGCAGTTGTACCAAATCCAAATAGAAAATCATTCTGTTGAATGTAGAGGAACATGATATTTACTGTACACAGGATGAGGACCCTAAGTTAAGAAAGCATTAATAATGTGTCACTGAATACCACACCTGCTTGACCTCCTGAGGATCTCTCCCCCAGTCTACATGGCTGTTATTTTGATCTATAATTTCAGTACCACCCCATCTCTGGGGGTTCCGTGTGGTGCCTGTGAGGCTAGGTGTGCATGTGTGTACCTGAGCATGCATCGATCTATTTTTCTATCACTCATCATCTCTTTACATTTTCAGCATAGGTTCCAAAGCAGTTCTCTTGTATTTGTCATGTATTTGTCTGGATCTTTCAAACTGAACTCAACATTATACCTGCTCACATCTTCTTTCCAAAGGTTTGGGGGTGTAGCTCAGTGGTAGAGCACTTATTGAGCACATGCAAGGCTCTGGGTTGGATCCCTAGCACCTAGTACTGCCCAAAAAAAAACAATCTAACAAAACCTGCCAGACATTCCTCTTTTGTATCCCAGGTTCAATGTAGGGCAGTCATCCACTTGTCATATTTGCCTCATTCCCTGTTCATCTTTAAATCCCACTCTCAACCACTTTACCTGCTGTCCAAGGAAGTGTCATTTTGTCCAGTTTATTCCCCTCTGAGCATTTATACTGATTTGTGTGAATGAATTGATTTCTTGTTTGCTTGGTTTTGTCTGTCTCTTCCCACTAAAACATAAACCTCAGGAAAACAGGGCTCTTCTCTACCTTGTTCCTTACTATGAACCAACAAAATACCTAGAACATGATGGCCATTCAATGAAAATTTATTAAAAAACTGAATGAATCAACAACTATCCCATTGATTCTACTGCTCTAACACCTTGCAAATCACTTTTTAAATCCCTGCCGCTACCCCCTGAGTTCCAGCCAGTTTCTCTTATCAGTAGCTACAACAGCCTCTAGTAACTCTAATTACCTTTACTCTCACTCTCTGCAAATCATTATCTCCCTAGCAGCCTTGGGTCTCTTTCTAACCTGCAAATTGGCTCCTGTCATTGGTCTGCTTAAAACTCCTAAATGGCTCCTCACCACAATGAGCTTTGAAAACTTTTCTGCAAGGACTTGCCTCGATGCAATGAGAAGGGACAGGCCTAGGACCTGAAGCTATCCACCTCAGCACAAAATATCTTAAATTGCATGAATTATCTTACAGATTGGATGGAGATTTTGCTTTCTGCTCCTTTCATAATAAATATTTTCAGTTACTCACCATTTAGCAAAAGGAATGCTCCAGAAGGCATATTTTGCTTATCCTGTGGTTTGGGAACTGGGCCATTGCAAGATATCAAAGTCTGAGAAATGCAAGTGTTGACCAAGTTCAGGTAAACTCATTTGGTTCACAAGGACCTTCAAACTCCAGTGCCTGATGAGCTGGCCCTCCTTACTTCTTACCAGTCTCCCTTATCTACCTCCCCAAACCCAGTTCCACTCAACACCATCCTCACCTGAAGACTGCTTTAGATCCTCCCTGATCTGCTTACTTCAAGACCAAGGTATTTCAGCTGTGCATTATCAGTCCATTTTGTTTACCTATATGTTTGCCACAATTATCTATAAAGGGGATGCCTCTTGCTTACTGTAACCCAAACTCATAGGTGTCTGGGCATGTAAGCATGAGAACCTGATGTCAGTCTCCAGCACCCTTGTAAAAATACTGACCATGTTGGTTATCTTATAATCCCAGCACTGAGGAGATAGAGACGGGGGCATACCTGGGGCTTGCTGGCCAGCCAGTCTAGTAAAATTGGTGTGGCGGAGAGGTGCAGCAGAGAGTAATTGATGAAGACACCTGAGGCCGACCTGTAGGCTTCCATATCCATGTGCACACATATGTGCACACATATGCACACACATACACACATGACTATGTACACACACACACAATAATTGGCAACTATTGAATAAATGAATGAATTACCAATTGTTAATAATAAATGCTCATTTAAAGATTTAAGGGGTCTGATATCTGAGAATAACTGACATTCTGTTTTAAGTAATGTCCCCCTCCCCATTCTTCATTCCATTCCTTTCCAGTACATACATTTAAGAAAAGAAATCCATTTAGGGTTAAACTTACTAAGGATTGAAAACTGCTCTCATTCCTGGGACTAATGCTCTGACCCAAATTAACTAAGACATAAATTTCAAGGTGGCATTATCATTCTGTAACTAGAAAGCACACAGGAATCTAATGCTACATTCAAAACCTTCAGAGGGAAGTTGACCCCATGTTTAAGAAGACACTAGACTCTCTGTACCTGCATGGAGATACATGCATTCAGCTTTCTGCTTTGCTCCCCTCTGCCGCCATGCCTCCCCACTCTGATGGACTCTTGCTGCTCTGGAACCCAGAGAGATTCGATGAGCTCAAGATGGTAGAATGAGGTGTGCCCTAGGCAGCTGGCCTTGGGCTCAGGACACCCCATCTCCCAAGAGGCTGAGTGAACGTGCTGGATGGTGTGAGGAACCTTATCACAGAGGACAAATATTTTCCTGACCTTAGGTGCTTTTATATTGATCTCAAAATTCTGAACTCAGGACTTAGCAAGTAAGAAAGAAGATAACTGGAGAGTCAAGATGGTGGCAGCATGGCCTCAGACATCAGTGCAACCGTGGTTCTGGTGCAGGGAGGTAAGGAGTGTTTCGTGCCCCTTAGACCCAGCCATGCACTCTCTAAGGCCCAGCCCAAGGCATGATGAAGGTGAGGAGTTTCAAGTGGAAAATGATCTTCGTACTTCAATCAGAGGACTTAAGACCTGACTCCAGTAAGAAAGTGTCTCATCACTTGTTCCCCCAATCATGGAGGAAGATGTGAAAACAGCAGACAACAAATAACCCAACCAAATCCTTGACCATGAAAAATAAAACACTCGATCCATTTGTCTCCTTGAACAAAAGCAAAAAGTGTTTTCTCCAATACGGATGCCCCTCTAACAAGAATTCAAGCCAACAAGTAACTGTTGACTCTGTTTGATGCACAGAAGCCAAAAATGCTCTTTCTTTAATGCAAGTACAATCATGTGGACAGAGCAATGGAGACAGAAAAATAGTAGGAACAAATGAAATTATGACCTTCCCATTAGCTTAAAACTATGGTAACCTCCCATGAACCTGAAGCTGTGGTCATTTTGCATGATCCTGGAGCTGTGGTCCCTTCCTGTGAACTTGGAACTATGATCTCCACCTGGGAACTAGACTTGTGGTCCCTCCTTTGAGCTGAAGCTGTGGTCCCCAACCTTGATCCATGCTTCCACATTCTTCTTATAGTGGGCTGATGGTGGAGCAGATTAGAGGATGGAGGATTTCCTGGTGTTAGGCGGCAGTTTCAGCCTTCCCTGAGTGACTCTACTCCAGACAGCCCCTTCCCCAAGGGTTCAGGTTGTAATGGCAGTGGCTTTGCCTCTGTGCTGGTCTTATGCTAGAGACAGGAGAGGTGTCTGTAATTTGTAGATTCTAGTCTTGGGAGAACTAATTCTCAGTAATGGACTTCCTACCTCCTTTGGTGACCAGCTATGGTCTTGACTCCACACATGGTCCTGAGCATCCTGACCGGCTATGGTCCTTGACTCCACACATGGTCCTTGTCGATGACCCTTTCCCATTCCCAGGCACCAAGAGATTTTTCACCATTTTTCTGTTACTCTTCTACAGCCCCAGTGTGCTTTCACCTGTGCTCTGCAGAAAATGTAAATCACCTAAGTGAACATCTAGAGATAAAAATCACAATCTGGGGAGTTAAAAATGAAAAATTAAAGCCTCCTCCCTGAAGACTAGTTCTCATAGTTAGTATCTGAGGGTATTATGCAAGCTGCTAAGGGAGGAACTCAACCAATGGTTCAAACCAGTTTAAAGCCTAATAATCACAACAATAACTGGTGCAGCAAATAAGCTCTATTGGTGCAGTAGTGGCACTTTTGTCTTGGAGGTAATCAGCAGGTGTCTAACTGTACTTAAAGCCTACTCAATGGAAAGGAACTCGTGTGGTACTGTAAACAGAGACAAATACACATGGCTGGAGAAGTCATAGATCCTAGAGAAAAACTCAAGACTGTCATATCCCTAGACAAACCTAATCTCTTACTGTATGTTCAATTTGTATCCTTGTATTTATAGACAAGTACATCTCTCATCACTCATCAAAGAAGCTTCTTTCTGCAATAGATAGAGACTATTACAGAGTTCCATAACTAGTCAAATGCAGAGAATAAGCATCTGTGAGACTCCTAGCCCTAAGTGACACATCTATAATGCAACCTCTATACCTAAGGCTCAGGGAATGTAGTGGAACAGGGGCCAGAGAGAACATTAATGCATCTCTCAACTCTCCTCAGTAAAGTTTCCAAAGTTTCCTTATGTACCAGATGGTGATCAGCACAGAAAGTCACAACTGGCCAAAATGTAGAGAATAAGAGACTGCAGATTGTGGGCTCCTCTGCCAAACAGGGCTCAGGAACCATTGCAGAAGATGTGGCTGAAAGACTGTAAGAATCTGGGGTGGTGAATGACCACAAGGAAACAAGAGTTTCCCAGCCTTCTGGTAACTTGCTCATATGAACTTACAACAGTGGTATCAGCATGTACAAGACCCATGCAAATTCAAACCAGACAGAATCTAAGCATAGAGGCAGGGAATTGGTAAGAAATCCTGACCTTAGCTGGGTGTGCTGGAGAGCTTTAGTGTCAACTTGACACACCTGGGTCGAGGGAGCCTCAATCGGGTGATTGCCTCCATTGGACTGGCCTGTGGCCATGTCTGTGCGACATTTTCTTGATTGTTGAGTGATGTGGGAGGGCCCAGCCCACTGTGGGTAGTGCCACCCCTGGGCAGGTGGGCCTGTGTTGGATAAGAAAGCAGACTGAGCCAGGGGAACAAGCTAGTAAGCCGCATTCCTCCATGGCCTGTGCTCCAGCTCCTGCCTCCAAGTTCCTGCCCTGAGTTCCTACCTTGAGCTCCCAGATGAACTGTGACTCGGGATATGTAAGCTAAATAAACCCTTTCCTCCCCAAGTTGGTATTGGTCAGAGTGTTTTGTCACAGCAATGGGGAAACAAACTAAGACAGAAATTGGTACCAGAGAGTGGGCTATTGCTGTGACAGACCTGACCTTGGTGTTTTGGGGAGGACTGTGAAAGTGTTTGGAACTTTGGGCTGGAAAAGCTATTGCTTGCTCAGAGTTTGTTGCTGTGGAGCTTGGAAAAGTTATGCTGAAAGAGTTGTAAACAATGAAGGCCTGGCTGGCCTGGCTGGTGAAGCTTCAAAGGGAAGCTGAGACTATCAGAGCTGTTCGTGTGAGATTTTGGATTGAGAATCTGTGGGTTCTGGTCAGCTGGGGCTAAAGAATCAGCTGTGATTAAGAAGAGACCAGAACCAGAAGCAAAACCTTTGTTTTACTGGGACAATTGATGCTGGTTAGCTGGGGCTGAAAAATCAGTTGTAAGTAACAAGAGACCAGCATCACTGAGGTGAAGTCTTCTGGGAGGTATTTCCTCAGGGTCAGCACACATAGGGGACCCGAGCCTCTGTCTCAAGCTGGAAGCAGGACTTGGTAATGTGTAAGAGTCTCCTGCATGGTTCTGGTGTTGAAAGCATGAAAGGGTCACATTGAGCAGCTGAGGCTTGGCACTCAGAGGCCAGGAAAGGCCATAGGTGAAAGTGCAGCTTCAGTTTCAGTTAAGATCCCAGGATTGTAGGGGTCAGGGAGAGAATCTGAGGCTTTGCACCCACAGAGGCAAGAAGAAGCCATTGGTGAAGATGTAACCTCAGTTTCAGTGGCGACCCCAGCTTTTTGGAGATGCCAGGACTTGAGCAGCTGAGGCTTGGCACTCAGAGGCCAGGAAAGGCCATAGGTGAAAGTGCAGCTTCAGTTTCAGTTAAGATCCCAGGATTGTAGGGGTCAGGGAGAGAATCTGAGGCTTTGCACCCACAGAGGCAAGAAGAAGCCATTGGTGAAGATGTAACCTCAGTTTCAGTGGCGACCCCAGCTTTTTGGAGATGCCAGGACCATGGGACAACCACCAGGACTGCAGTAGGTGTGGAATGGAGCTGACCTGGGTCTATGAGACGGGCTGTTTGTGCTGTGGACGGCAGAGTCAGAGAAGTGGAGCTGCCAGAACTCTTTGGAGGCCAGAAGATTGTGAGTGAATCCCAGATGTCCAGCCTTGAGCTACTTTGCTAGACTTTGGTTTTGCTTAGGTGTGCCCGATTCTTCCCTTTGAAATAAGACAGTACTTGTTTTGGATTTTACAGGAGCCCACCCACAGTTAAGAGACTTTTAAAAGAGACTATGAACTTTCAAGTGTTTGGATTTTTTAAGGACTGTGGGGTTTTTAAGGTTGTACTGTCTTATGTTGTGATATTAACATCATCTCTTGGGGACAGGAATTGGAAAGTTATGGTTTAATGTTTGTGTGTCAAGTTGACAAGGGGTCAATTGTGCTGGATAGCTTTAGTGTCAATTTGACACACCTGGGTTGAGGGCACCTCAATTGGGGAATTTCCCCCATTGGACTGGCCTGTGGCCATGTCTTTGGGGCATTTTCTTGATTGTTGAGTTATGTAGGAGGGCCCAGCCCACTGTGGGTAGTGCCACCCCTGGGCAGGTGGGCCTGTGTTGGATAAGAAAGCAGACTGAGGCCAGGAGCAGTGGTGCACGCCTTTAATCCCAGCACCCAGGAGGCAGAAGCAGGCAGATCTCTGTGAGTTCAAGACCAGCCTAGTCTACACAGTGAATTCCAGGACATCTGGGGCTACAGGGAGACCCTGTCTAAAAAAGACCGAAAAAAAAAAAAAAGAAGAAAAGAAAAGAAAGCTGACTGTGCAGGGGCCAGGGGAGCAAGCCAGTAAGCAGCATTCCTCCATGGCCTGTGCTCCAGCTCCTGACTCCAGGTTCCTGCCCTGAGTTCCTACCTTGGGCTCCCAGATGAACTGTAACCCAGGAAATGTAAGCTAAATAAACCCTTTCCTCCCCAAGTTGGTATTGGTCAGAGTGTTTTGTAACAGCAATGGAGAAACAAACTAGGACACTGAGGAACTATTGACAACTGATCACTGCTGGGTGAGGGAGAGTTGGTCTTCTTTAAGGAAGTGGTGCTAAATAGGTCGACCAGGCTATTGACACTGAGGGATATTTAGAGACACAAACAGGACTCAATAGGCCTTAACATAGATGACAGAATACATGAAATCTGGTAAAGGGGCAACAGGAGGTACAGTTAGGGGAGGGTTAAATATGATTATGATATATTGTATGAAATGCACAAAAGTTCAATAAAAAAGAATAAATCAACCTGAATGTGGCATTTCTAAGTCATTCTTATGCCTACATGTTGCATTGTAATAGAGAATCATAATTCACCTGCCCAATTGTTTCTTCCATTCCTAACATTTATATAAAAATGCTATGGCTTAAACTGAGAAGTCTGACCACCTGAACTTTATTTGAATGATCTGATGAACTACTTTTAGGCCTCGATGTTCTTTACTTTTCTTAAAGTGAAGAACAATACTTTGTGCTCTATGACTTCAAAGTATCTTAGAATTATTTTGGCTAAAACCAGACATCCTCTGCATATATTTGGGTTTTAGTCCTGCATAACAGATATTCAAGAAGAAAATTCTACATGTGGAATCTTTCTAGGGAGGGATGTGGTTCTGAATGGGGAGCAGAGACCAAAAAGAAGGAAACAGCAAGAAAGGATCTGGCCCCAAGGCCATCCCCATACACCTGACTGTAGCAATTGGCAGAGGATTGAAGTTAAGCAGCTGTGAGGCCCGTCCTCGGAGAGCTTTTAGTCCCCAACCAGCACTGACTCAAATATGTGATTAAACACCATTTGGCCAACTATACAAGCATTGAACAAAAGCCAAAATGGGTTTCTTTATAAAATGCAGATGCAAGCAAATAAAGTCTAGAGTATGAAATGAAGTAGCTTCTTCATGAATGACTGACAATGAATCAGTCCTTCCTTAGTTAATCTACCCCTCACTGGCTTTTGAATAGATCCCTTCTTGTGTTTAGGCTATAGAATGAGGGAGTATATTTTGAATTGTTTCCAAGTTTTGCTACAGTTTCTGACCTATAGAGTATAAAAGGGGATTATACATTTGTTAAATTAATTAATCATGAGGAATTCTTTTTCACTGCTATTGCTAAAGGCTGAGGTAGTCAGCTTTGTTATTGCTACACACACTGATCTGCAAGCATTTCCTCTTAAGATTGCCAAAGGGAGCTACCAGAGTCACAACCCTTCCCTCAGCTACCACAGCCTCTTTCCCACAAGCCCTTCTGTATGTGTGTGTATGTGTGTGTATACATATATATAATTTTTATTTTATGTATATGAGTATATTGCCTGCATGTTTGTAAGTGCACCTATGTCATGCAGTGCCCACAGAGGTCAGAAGAGACCATCAGATTCCCTGGAACTGGAGTTATGAACAGCTGTTAGCCACCATGTGGGTGCTGGGAAGCAAACTCTGGTCCTCTGCAAGAGCCGTCAGAGCTTTTAACTGCTGAGCCATCTTTCCAGCCCCCATCACATGTCCCTTTCTTTCCAGCCTACAAATGAGGACACGAGGTGGTTTGAGTGTGGGCTTCTCCCAGACATAGTCAGAGCATTTTTGTTCTTGTCTTGTAATTTCAGAGAAGTTTTAAAGTGTCCTACAGGTGAAAAAGGCTTATAAATTCCCCTTTATAAATAGAGAGACAGGCAGGCATGGAGACACACTGAAAAATAGAAAGTACACATGAACTTCATATTCTATAAAATCCGCTTTCAGCCATAGTTTTTGTGAATTTAAGATCCTTAACCTTCACAACACTTAAATATATTCTAAATATTCCTTCCTCTTAAAAAGGTAATGGCTCCTTCAGTTTCCATTCTATTCCTCTAAGTTAGTGGTTGTGCTTCCTTCAGACACCGAATATACACATGCATTATAGAAGGAGGCCAAAACCCTTTGTATCCTATATAAGTGATTTCCACTAACTTGCTTTGTAAGACCTGTGATTATGCAAGTAAACCCACAGAAATCAAGTGCAGATGAATCCAGCACCAATGTGAATGTTTTTCAAGACAGGTTTTTGACTGGCACCCTACATTGAGAATCCATTTCTCAAGAAGTATTCTCAAGATATGAGAATCAATGTTTTAGAACCAATTTCTCTTCTCCCACAGAGTCTTTACAGAATTGTAGACAAGACTACAAGTCCTAGATCTAGCCTGCTATTATCTTTCAGAGTGATTGTATAATGAATTAATACATGTAAATAATTCAGTATAGAGCTTTTTCCATAATATGTGTTAAAATATCTTTTAAAAATAAAGATGTTTTGTATGAAATGCACCAAAATCCAATAAAATTAAAAACAAGAATCCATTTCTCAAGTAACTCGACTGACAGGCAGAAAACACAACAGCAGAGACCTAGCTCCCTGTGTAGCAGAGCGCTATCCTACCGCTATCCTCTCCGTCTTCCCGCTTTCTGGAGAGAAAATGCTGCCCCGCCTTGCATTTGCCACAGATTTATTCTCAGTAACTGCAGAATGAATTCCCACAGGTTATGTTGCCTCAAACACCAGTTATTGACTGGTTGGTATAGGAAACAAAGTCAGGCACCTGCAGTGGACTGGGAGGGCATCGCTCCCTCCCACTGCTGCAGACTCAGCCACCCACAGTCCTACCAAGACCGGCTTTATTTCTTTGTGAGAGTTGTAGAAACAGTAGGCAGAAGCTTTATATTTTTTCACTTTAATTAGTAAATTACACACATATTTGTAGCCTCTTCATTGTCTTCATTAAAAAAATTACAAATACTTTCCACAAAACATTTTGATTTTAAAATTTAAATCTCATATATTTGGATTTTATATTCTTTCCCCAAGATTTCTTGTATTCTAATTTCCCCTAACCCACCATTTCTTTTCCTTCTTAGCTAAACTATCAAATGACTGTTTTGCTATTTTACATTTTGCTGATAAGCAGTTTGTGTAATTAATAACCTTATCTTTCTATGTATGAGGAAAACAAATTTAATGCATTTTAATAAAGAGGTGGAAAGGACAAGGAGACATTTTGTTGCCATGTTGATTCTGATAAGACTACAAATATCCTGGTTGACCAGTGACTACGTATAATAAATAGTATTTATGCACATATTTTTAGGATTTTTGATGTCAGAGCTTCAACAACCTCGTAAATGTGTTTATGGTTAACTACACAATTTAGAATTATTTAATAAGACACTCTCACTGGATAATATGATAGTTTAAAGTCATTTTATTTTTTAATGTTTTTATTATTTTTTAATTATTTAATAACCACGATTAGAAGAAGCATTTCATTGCAGCATTAACATAGTCACTAAACAATCTGCAGAGCAAAGATGCATCTCTTTCAATATTGGCTGTAAATTTTTAGTTTCACAGTTGAATTAATACAGTTATACAATATTGAGCTCAGTATAAACCCTATAAGACATAAAATTGATTGAGGTTTTAACCTTTAAAAAAGATCTCCATTTCATTTTAAAATATACTGTATCATATAGGAAAAACTCATTTTTTAATGCTACTGACATTTAGATGTTTGCACATTCGTCTCTAATCTCTATGTATCTGATTGCTATTCCTTTATGCGTATGAGTGCATTGCCTGCGTGTGTGTAACTGTACCTATGTCATGCAATGCCTGAGGGGGTCAGAAGAAGGCATTAGATCCCTTGGAACTGGAGTTTCAAATGGTTGTTAGCCACCAAATCGGGGCTGGGAATCGAACCCTGGTCCTCTGCAAGAGCAGTCAGTGCTCTTAACTGCTGAGCCATCTCTCCAGCCCCAAAACTCACTTTATCTTTATACCTGATTGTAACCTTGTGTTTATAGTTTTCAGCTGACCAAACTACAGATCTGAAAATCAGATCATTTCCTCCAAAATTTTTCTCTTGGCACGAAGGAAAAAATACCAATTGCTATTTTCTTGTCAATGACACAGGAGCAGAAGAGTGGGAGGTGTACCAGAAAGACCCTGAGATCACTTCCAGTTGCATATTCTAAAACTGCAGCATGTTCATGATGGGGACGGAGACAAGTTCCTTGTAAAAAACAACAGCAACAAAACCCCCTACACAACTATTTTAACATTTTGAAAATTGAAGATCCTTTGTGATGTGAATAACTGGGTCTCTATCATCTGCCACTAAGTTTTTATATATCCCACATGATGGTTGAAAGAAGTCTATTCCTTTGAAATTAGTTGAGTCTGTGAGATCATGAAGGGCCCATAACAGAAGGGGCTCTGTGAGGAGCATCAGAGTTGCTGCTGCCCTTATTTCCTGTCCATCCACTCACATCCTGTGATGTGAGTGCATCTGTAATCCCATTCTGCAAAGAGATCTGTGTGTCATTAGTCTTGGGCAGGGTCCACACAGGGTCACACAGCTAGGGAAGGCTGGGAAAACAAATCTTGGCCTTCCGAACAATGACTTTTTTCTTAGAAGTCTTGCTTTCAGTATCCTCTAAACTGTTCCCTTCAAGTCAAAGGCAGAAATGAGTGAGAATGAACACCCAGTGCTTCTCAGAGTGTTACCCTCCAACTATGGGGAGTGGATGGCGAGTTCGGTGTCTTCTCCACAGTTAGAGTTAAGACGATCGGTTATACTGAATTGGAGTGGAAATAGCTCCCTTCATCTAGACTGCCTTCCACTATCACTGTCTCCCTCCTGTTTCATTTGCAATGTTGACTGTGTTTGTTCATTCCTAAGATGTGGAAAAGATTTGCAATTTTTTTGCAATGTTCTATAACACCCAATGGTGTGCTAGGCTCACCACTATTTTTCTATTCTATAATTCTATAAGCTCTCAATTACTCCATGCTGACTGGTGAATCCCCTGGACTGACCCTAGGAAAAGCAAGTTTTGAATATAGTATCTTTGAGAAACTATTCCATCTCTCGTGTGTTCTTTCTCCTGTGCTCCCACTAGTCTCTTTGGAAAAGGATGAATGCTCAACCAATCCCTTGGGGTCATAATCATCCTTACTTAAGCAAAGGTTGAGACCCTGAACTGCAGTCTTTAATTAGGGTTTAAGGAAACAGTGCTTCCACTTTGGAAATCTATTAATTAATCTTCTTGTTGGAAGATTGAAGCAGGTAACCAAAAGAGGATTTAGAGGCTTTAAATCTATCTTCAAAAATACCTCTAACCACTTCTATCCAATATTCCTTTCCTTCTTCAAAGATCACATTTTAACCCTTTCATAGTATTAAATATTTTTGTTTGTATTTTGTATCATACAATGTGTATGACTATTAAATACTGAGACAGGTAAATGAGATATTTATTGAAATAAGTTCACCATAAAAATTTAACATTTATTAAACCAGAGCAACAGATAATTTTTTTCTAAGTAGTCATAGCTTTAACAAACATCTATTTAAGACCTTAGTTTGAAAGGATTTCACCTTTTCACATTTACAAACACGTCTTATTTCATTTATTCTTTGTAATTCTGAATGGTAAATGCTACAGGCATCTCATTCTCTTTCTCTGCTCAGAAATTTGAGACAGCAGCATCATTGATTTCTGCCTCAAGTTAGAACAAACATATTTATTTCTCTTTTCTCCAAAGAAATAAAATTTTTATGTGCTCTGAATGTGGGTTAGGGACGTAACAATGAAGTGATTGTTTCCCTACTTGGTACTGCCTAATGTCAGCTGTAAGAAATGTTATTCTTTCAAGCACTGTCCTCTAGTGGGGAAAATAAATATTAGTGTTTTCAGACCTAACATCTCCATTTAAGTGTTAGTACTTGGTTAACTGCCTTCCCCTGACCCACTCAGTGTTGTTTCTAAAGAGATAAATGACCCCTTTGGTCATTAAAGTAACTCTTAGTACAAAATTCCTGAAAACACTTGTACTTTTACCTAACAGTCTTGGATCATCAGAAAATACTGACTAGAAGAAAGAAGTTTGTAGTTTAGCCCAAGTCCTATGAGCTAAAATGAAAGGCAGAAAAAGGGCACAGTGCCTGCATGCTTTCAAAATCAGCCCTTCAAAGGCAGTGATGTCATCTGGACAGACTAGCTATTCTGATATTATTACTGCATATGAAGCAAATACATTAATTTCCTGGAATTCCTGTGTATTGAGTCTGACTGGTTATTTAAGGGGACAATCTCACTTTCCACATTTTCTTCATTATTATTTCTTAGTTTTATTGAGCACAAGGCCTATTTGAAGTTATGAATTAATTTTTGTATTTTCCTGCACTGAGGAATTAATTTTTGTGTTTTCTTACACTAATAGCTCGTATTAGACAAGCACTCTGCCACGGAAGTTACATCCCCTACCATCTTTTTACTCTATGTTGAGAAAAGTTCTCACTAAATTGCTCAGGCTGCCTTTGAACTCACTTTGTGGCCCAGGCAGGACTTGAACTTGTGATTCTCTTGCCCCAGCATCTCGAGTAGCTGGAATTACAGACTTGAACCACCAGGTCGGCTATGACTAAATTTTCAGCTGGGACAATTGGTTATAATTTGGGGTCACAGGAATCACACAGTCCTGGGTTAACCATTCATTATTTGGTCTTCCTAAAACAGTTTCCTTTATCGTAACATGGGGATCATAATACTGTCTTCCTGAAATAATTTAGTAATGAACCTCTGAGATAGATGGTACTTAAAAAAATAGTGATCAGTGGGGACTGGAGAGATGGCTCAGTGGTTAAGAGGATTGGCTGCTCTTGCAGAGGACCCAGATTCAATTCCCAGCACCCACATGGCAGTTAACAACCACCCATAACTCCAGTTCCAGGGAATCCGATGCCCTTTTCTGACCTCCATGGGCACTGCATGACTCAGGTGCATGTACACACATACACAGGCAATATACTATTACACATTAAAAAACATAATAAATATTTTTTAAAATAGTGACCAGTTTACAACTCTTTCAATCACTCTATAAATATTAGGTACTCCCATAAATATTTTTTGCAATGTTTTGACGTGGTCCCCAGAAGGCTCTCCATCTTCCACTCAAACCCCAAATGGTGATTCTTCTGATAAAGCATGTAGAACACTATTCAAAATTCATCTTAGAGTTCACTTTTACAATGCCCTTTGCTACACATAAATAACCCTTTGTTCTATGGGCATGTGAAAATAGACTTATACTTAGTCTCTGGGAGATTTTGGTGTTTGACACCTCCTTAGGGGACAGTTTCGTATCAGATGTCAGATATTAAGAAGTCAAATTTTATGGATGCTTCAATATGTTCCAGAGTGTGAATGTAGCCAAACTGACTGTTCTTGATGACAGTTCACAAAATAGTGATCTGACCTCCATGTCCAAAGAAGCAGAAACCACAGCCTTGTAAAGCTGAGCTCTTGGGAAGCTAAGCTTGGGAGGTAACCTGTGAAGCATTCATATTTTCATTGCCACATGCATTCTGTCTAAAGTCCTTCAAGGTTACAGAATAGTGTACAACACATCTCCGTCACAGATGGTTCCATTCCTCCATAAACCAGCTAATTGCACAGCTGGGGCTGTTTCTGTGAGACAACGCTGATGGGAGCCCTCACAGACCTCACCTCTGCTCCTCTGAAAGGTGTCCTTGAGTCTTCGTCTTGCTCAGTGTCCCGTGAAAGGAGCGAAGCTGCTGCTACCTGATCCCAGTATTTCATTATCATTTGTCTCTGGCCTGTCTTTCCTCTTCTTCCTGCTTTCCTTTATAAATAAAGCTCAGCTCTCTCAGAAGGGAGAGGGGTAATGGTTGAGATTAGAGCCGGGATCAGAAATCAGAGGAATCCAATTACTGCTTTGCAGAAATGAACGTAGCATGAATTCTTTAATTTAGGCAGATGGACTTGTCCTCAGGTGGGGGAAATCCTGAGTGGAAGAGAAAGGGAAGGACATTAGGAGGCAAATAATTTTCAAGTATCTATTTAACAGTACGGCACAATTAAGAAAAATGTCAAAGCTTACCATGGTACTTATTACAGCTAATGAGCTTCAAAGGAAAATGAAAAACTACAAGGTCTTCTTAATATTGAACAAATTATTGTGAAAAAAACTAAAGGCTTCATATTTTCTAATGGGTGTATAGAATGTTCATGGAAACAGAACTCATGTTCTCACACGGCCCTGTGTACTTTCATTTTTAAGACAAAGCGAGGATAGGCTGTTGCTTCAAGGTTTCCCTCAAGCAAATTGTTGTACTAGTTTAGACTGTCCTCAAGAGAGTAATTTTCCCACATTAGACATTTTAGGTAGGACTATTCCAGCATGAAATCCACTGAAAGTCATGTGCTTAGTTGGTTTTCTATAGAGTCAAGATTTCTCTGACAATTGACAAAAGGACTGATTTTAAAGAATCAGGATGAAACTTTTAGTAGAAATATCTAAAAAGGAGGAATAATACAGAGAAGATTGTGATAATATTTTTTCAGATGGTGACTGAATGTTGACAGGAGAGTGATCTTCATTTCTATTTATTTAGATTACCATTAACATCTTTCCCTAACACTGGTAGTTTATAAGTAATTGTTCATACAACAAACATTTTCCTTAAAGGCATCTTGAATGGCAAAAATAAAGCAAGATATTTTGTCAGCATAATAAAATAATTAATAAATCTAATAAATTACGTTATTAATAAAATTACTCTTGGAGATATATGGAGGGATGCTGAGTCATGCTGAAGGGTTTACATGTGAAATTCACTCAGATGTTACTCTCTTCAGAAGTGTGTGATATGAAAGACAGTAAAATACCTGAGTATATTCATAAAGCCTGATCAACACATGACACTACTATGCCTCTTGTAAACTCCTATCATCTCCCTGATGATAATTTGGAAAAAAGGCAATCAGATGCATATTTTATAATTACATTTTAGTTCCTAAGACAGCCATATTAGCTCACCTCCCTCTGCTTCCCTGGGCTGCACAACCTGCCAGCCTCTTTCCTGACACCGGGGCTGACCCCTCCGGCCAGAACCACCACTGCTTCCTGATCCCTAGCATCCAGATGAACCCAGTTCCTTCTCCCGCTCCTCAGGAGCCCTAGGGACCTCCCTTTGCTTCCCTGGGCCTGCACAACCCACCAGCCTCTCTCCTGGGTAAGTCCATCCTGCCCCCTCCCGCGCCCCCCTCCTAGGCTCATTCACCCTCCCATCTCCCCCACCCATCTCTCCTCCTAGACTGGGTACTGTACTGTTCCTTATCTTAGCACCCCAGACACTCGGGGAACCACCACTCCCCCCCACCCCCGCACACGCCTTGACTCCCCTAACCTCATTCCCCACCCCATCTCCCCTGCCCGTCTCTCCTCCTAGCCTGGGTACTATTCATTCCTTGTCTTGGCACTGCAGACACCAGGGGAATCACCACTGCTTCCTGATTCTTTGCATCCACATGAACCCACTTCCTTCTCACGGTCCCTAGGAGCCCTCTGGGCCTGGTCCCACCCTCACCTCCCTTTGCTTCCCTGGGCAGCACAACCCCCCACCCCAAGCCTCTTTACTGGCACCAGGGCTGACCTCTCAGCTTCCTGCTCCTTTGCATCCAAACCAACCCAGTTCCTCCCTGCAGTCCCCAGGAGTCCTTGGGGCCTCTTACTGCCCCCATCTCCCTTTGCATCTGGGGAGGCACTGCCACCAGCTGCCCAAGACGAGCGTCTTTCCTGGGCCCTGCTCCCAGGCCAGTCCAACCCCCAAATTCCTGAGGACAACATCTTTCTTGGAGGGAGCCTTGGGAGAAAGCCTGAGAGCATCTGATCCTCATCTGACTTGGGCCTCTGTGGAAA
>NW_008346927.1:782058-784082 GCF_000622305.1 Nannospalax galili
AATGCCTTATCAAAACCCAGGTGTTAAAGTCTTAATTCCTATCTTGGTAGTTCTGGACGATGGTAGAAACTTTAAGGGACAGAATGTAGGGGGAATGGTTCAAGTCATGGTGAGCACAATCTTGAAGGAAATTGTGGACCCTCTTCTTTCTTTGTTGCTTTTTGGCTGAGGTGAATCATTGAGTGTCACTGTCCATTCTCACCATGACATACTGCCTCATTCCAAGAACAGAGTCAAGTACAGATCATAGACTGACACTTGCAGAATGGGTATCAAAAATACATCTCCTTTGTTTATAAATTCATATAAGCTCAATAATTTTTAGTTGTAGAAGGCTGACTAATACAATAGACTACATTAAATCTTCAGTTTTCAATGTTCACTTAAAATTGTGTATGTATGCTGGCGTGGTGGTGCATGCCTTTAATCCCACCACTCAGGAGGCAGAAGCAGTCAGATCTCAGTGAGTTCAAGGACAGCCTGGTCTACATAGTGAGTTCCAGAACAGCTGGGGCTACAGGGAGACCCTGTCTCCCTGTCTCAAAAAAAAAAAAAAAGACCAAAGGGGAAAAAAAAAGAAACAAAACCCATCTTTTTGTTGTCTGCAAGAAACTCATCTCAATTTCAAGGACAGGCACTATCTTAAGGTGAAAGGATGAGAAAAAATATACCAAGCGAATGGTACTAAGAATAAAGCAGGCATTGCAATTCTAATATCTGACAAAATACACTTTAAAACTAATCAGGAGATATAAAGAGGGCCACTTCATTCTGATAAAAGGAACAATAAACCAAGAAGATATTATGCAGGCAGCATCACTCTAATACCATTGCCAGGTAAAGATACAACCAAAAGAGAAAACTATAGACCCATATCATTAATGAACATAGATGCAAAAATTCTCAATCCCAACTCATTTATAGTAAGGACTTCAATACCCCACTGTCTCCAGTAGATAGGTCAACAGGGCAGAGAGTTAACAGAGAGACATCTGAATTAAACAATACCATATATCAAGTGGAACTAACAGACATCTACCAAATAGTCCACCCAAACACCAAAGGACATACTTTCTACTCAGCACCCCATGGAATAAATGGGCTCAAAGACAAGAACCGAATGGTCATCTCAATAGATGGAAAGAAGGCCTTTGACAAAATTCAACATGCATTTATGTTCAAAGTCCTAGAGGAAACGACTGGAGGGAACATGTCTCAACATAATTAAAGCCATATATAGCAAACCACAGCCAACATCATTCTAAATGGATAAAAACTGGAAGCATTTCCATTGAAATCAGGAACCAGACAAGACTGTCTACTATCTCCACTTCTCTTTAACATACTGCTTGAAACACTTGCAAGAGCAATAAGACAAGAGCAGGAAATTAAAGGAGTAATAATTGGAAAATAAGAGATCAAATTATCCCTTCTTGCAGATGATATGATATTATATCTAAAGATGCCAAAAATTCCACCAGAAACTCCTAGAAATTATTAATCTGTTCAGTTAAGTGGAAGGTTACAAAATTAACCTACAAAAGTCTGTAGCCTTTCTATGCACCAATAACAAGCAATCAGAAAAAGAGTACATGGAAACACTCCCCTTCACAATAGCTTCAAAAAAAAAAAAAAATCTCGGAATAAACCTGACCAAAGACATTAAAGAGCTCTACAATGAAAATTTTAAATCTTTAAAGAAAGAGATTGAGGAAGACATCAGAAGATGGAAGGGCCTCCCATGCTCATGGATTGGAAAAATTAATATTGTGAAAATGACCATTCTACCAAAAGCCATTTATACATTCAATGCCATGCCAATCAAAATCCCCATGACGTTTTTCACAAAATTGGAAAAAAATCATCCTAAGATTCATGTGGAAGCAAAAAAGACCTCAGATAGCCAAAGCAACCCTGAGCACTAAGAGCAATGCTGGGGGGATTACTATACCAGACTTTAAGCAGTTTTACAGAACTATAGTCATAAAATCAACATGGTACTGGCACAAAAATAGACCCATAGA
>NW_008346927.1:784157-784469 GCF_000622305.1 Nannospalax galili
AGGAAAGACAGGATATTCAGCAATTGGTGCTGGTAAAACTGGATCTCCATCTTTAGAAGAATGAAACTAAAACCTTATCTTTCACCTTGCACAAAAGTCAGTTCCAAATGGATCAAAGACCTCAATGTAAAGCCTGAAACTCTGAAGCCGTTAGAAGAAAACATTGGCAAAAACTTACAAGATATGGGCGTAGGAAAGGATTTTCTAACCCTGACATCAATTGTTCAGGAAACAAGGTCAAGAATCAACAAATGGGACCTCATTAAACTAAAAACCTTCTGTACATCAAAGGAGGCAACCAGGGAAGTGAAG
>NW_008346927.1:785470-829346 GCF_000622305.1 Nannospalax galili
ATGAACCTACCATTTGACCCAGTTATACCACTCCTTGGCATATACCCAAAGAACTCATCCTATTGCAGAGACACTTGTACATCCATGTTTGTTGCTGCTCTTTTCATAGTATCTAAGAGATGGAAGCAACCTAAGTGTCCCTCAACTGACAAGTGGATAATGAAAATGTAGTTCATTTATACGATGGAGTTTTACTCAGCAGTAAAGAAAGATGAAATCATGAAATGTGCAGGTAAATGGATGGAACTAGAAACCTATACTAAGTGAAGTAAGACAGACTCAGAAAAAGAAAAAAGGTGTATGTTCTCCCTCATATGTGGATCCTAGCACCAAATCCTTATAAATGAATATGTATCCAGACATAACTACAGGAATCAGGATAATGAAGAGGAACCAGGGAAGTAAAGGAAAAGAAAGAATCTGAAAGAGAAGAACAGTAGAAAACAGGTGTTGACAAGGGAGATATGAACAATGATGGGGGTATTTTTAAGGGAGTGGGAGGGAAAATTATACAAGGAACCTAGCAGATAAGGGGAATGAAGGGGCTCAAGAGAGGTGGGACCATAGGAAAAGGGTATTATTAAGGAAGAAAGTGGGGGAAGTGGGGGCACCTTAAGTGGGAAAACCATGATAGAGGGGTGAGACGATACAAGAGAGAAACAATGCCTAGCTAGTTTTAGAAAACCAGAGGGAACCACATCAGGCCAACAACCTACTGACAAATTATACATACAACCAAATTGAAGAATGTAATATATGCCTAGGCAAGGCTTATCTGAGAGCGTTTTGTCTTTGCACAAGCTCTATATACATGGCATATGGTAATTAAAAGTACCAGAATGGTGGAACTAACCTTCTTGGATGTTTAACAGCCATACTTTGAGGCCTATACTAATTTGGTCAGGGGTACATAAAGGACAGTTTTTGCTCCTTGCCCTCCTAGGTCGACTAGGTTTCAGAGGACTATGAGTGTCTCTCAAAATGTCCTGTAACTATGGTGAGTCATCTGTCCTCTTGAGCAAGGAGACCATGGAGACCCCACCAGATGGACCTGAACCAGTGTCCAGTCTACAAAGAGGAAGGTCAACACAGAGGAAACATTTCCTCCATGCTTCCAAGTGAAGTGAGCCATGATCAAGCAGGGTCTTTGACTTATTTTCACATAGATGGAACTGGTAGAGGAAAGTAGCCAGGGGCTTCTCCCAGTCCCATGTGACCCCTGAGGAACAGACCCTCAAATGAACTTAAGAGTAAAATAAATTGGTTAATTTGGGCCAACTGTATAACCAAAGATTAAAGGGATCAATATAATTCTTTAAGAGTCCACTTGTGTAAATAGTCCATATGTATGGCTAATGGCTACATAACAAGAAACAATGCCAGGCAGGTGATACCTTCCTTTGAGTTATTTATTGGCCAAGGTGGCACAAGAGACTCCCAGACAGTAACTCAGCATAGAACTGGGAAAATGAACAGCATACCCCAATCTTATCTAAAGGAATATTGAAAACTGATTGCTGCTAGACAAGGAGCAGCTAATCTTCCTGAAACAAGGCTCTCTAGATAGGCTGACTAGATTCAGCAGACGGACAAGCACTGGAGAATGGCTGGGGGTGTCAACAACATAAAGGACAGTAATAGGGATGACAGAGTATGTGGGCTCCAGTATGTGGTAGGGGGGAGCCCATGGGAGGGTGCCATTTGGGAAGTGGGTATATAGATAAATAAGATTGTGTGGGATGTTCTGTATGATATGCACACAGAAAAATCAACAAATTTAAAAAAGACGTATTTGAGCAGGAAGCATAAAAATTTACTTCATGTTAAATAGTAGATAAACATTACCAGTGAACTCTACCTGATGATTTTATATCCACACTCAGGTACCTAGGATCCGAGTGTAACCAACTGTAACTAGTAATCATCAGATACATAGAGATTAAAGACACATGTGCAAACATCTAAGTGTTAGTAGCATTAAAAATGTAGTAAACAGCATATTTTTAAATGAAATGGAGATCTTCTTTAAAAGGTTAAAACTTGTTCAATTTTATATCTTACAGGGTTTACACTGAGTTCAATATTGTATAACGGTATTAATTCAACTGTGAACCTAAAAATTTACAGCCACTTTTGGAAGAGATGTATCCTTGCTCTGGAGTGTGTTACTGAATATGTTAAAGCTGTAATGAAATGCTTCTTCTAATCAAACAAAATTTTAAATAATGTATTATATTTGAGGACGAAGCATGGAAATTTATGTCATGTTAATTAGTAGAGGTGATAAACAATATGACTAAAATCTGCCCAATGACTTCATAGACATACACAGGCACCAAGGATCCAAGTGCAACTGACTATGAGTAGTAATAATCAGATATATAGAGATTAGAAAGGTATTTGCATGTGCAAACACCTTAGTGTTAATTGCATTAAAAATGAAGTTTTCTATATGAAACTGCATATTTTAATAATGAAATAGAGATCTTTTTAAAGGTTAAAACCTCATTTAATGTTATGTCTTATAGGGTTTCTACTGAGTACAATATTGTATAACTGTATTAATTCAACTGTAAACCTAAAAATTTACAGCCAATTTTGGAAGAGATGCATCTTAGCTCTGGAAATTGTTATTGAATATGTCAATGCTGTTGTAATGAAATGCTTCTTCTAAGTGTGTGGTTATTAGGTTCAACAGCGAGCCTAAAAATTTTATAGCCACTTTTGAATGAGATGTATCTTTGCTCTGGAAACTGTTATTGAGTATGTTAAAGCTGTAATGAAATGCTTCTTCTAAAAAAATTAAAATATATATTTAAAAGAAAAAAGAAAGAAAAAGACAGCCATATTAGAGCACATTGTTCTTGAAAGAATTAGAGGAGCAAGCACTCAGAGTTATGCTTGCTTTCTACAGAATGCCCAGGTCCCTTTACTGGTATCCCCTTAAATTGGCCTCTGTGACATTACAAGAACACAGGTGTAGAATTTCACCAAATTTATGGGGCCCCTGTGGTTTATTTCTTCAACTTTTCCCCAGGCCACATGAAACTTTGATTTTACGATATATTTGGTATCTGGCTGGGTCAAAGATTTAACAAAGAGTACAGTTAAATGGCATCTGGAAGAAGTAAATCGAGGCCACACTTCAGGAGGCCATTCTTTATAACAGTGCATGATTCATTCTCTCAGCAAATATTTATTGTGTCACTCCTGGCTGCTAATCTCTGCCTTACGTTCAGGAGACACTACAGTGAATAAAACACAAAGTAGTAACCTGTCCTTGTAGACTTGGGCTACAGTACTATAGTTTGCCTCTTAATTATACACAGACCCTTTTATGTAATTTCTATACTATGCTGTCAAACTGTATGTATATTCAGTAGGGATAAATTTTGCCTGTAAGTAAGAAGATATTTGCCCTGTCATAGTTCAGACGAATAAGAATATTACTTTGAGTTTGGCATAGTCTATATGAAGACAGTCTGGAAGCTCAAGTGGCAGTTTGGCTGCACCATGGAGGACTGAGTCTTGCTGTCTTCCACGTCACCATGTTTCTTTCTCATAGTTCCAATAGGCTGCTGCAGCTCCTGGAATTTAAGTCTGTGCTCACAGCAGGGAGATGAGTGTGAATCTAGGCAAGTTAACTTTTTATTTAAAGAGGAAAAGAAAATTCTCATAAAATCTTCACTAGCATGCTTCAAAGATGGATTGTTAAACAGACCTGTGCCTTCAATGATACTTGCAATGAGGGGGAGGGGGCTTAGAAAGTAAGTATACAGTATTTAAGAACTCAGTAGTGAAGGTCATCCAGAAAGAACAAGGCTGGGAATGGGTGTCAAGTTAGCTAATAATCTATGTTGCTGACCAAAACAAAGCAAAGAATCTAATTTATTTAAACATGAAATTGAGTTTTGTGAGTTAATTTTCTTATTTACATGCATGAAGGCCTTGCAGAAGTACCAATGTCCTGTAGATGCTGGAATAACTAAAAGAATGGCCTGATGCAGCTGGTTCATGAAAAATATTTTCTGGCTGGGCATGGTGGCACATGCCTGTAGTCCCAGCACTTGGGAGGCAGAGGCAGGCAGATCTCTGTAAGTTCAAGACCAGCCTGGTCTACATAGTGAGTTCCAGGACAGCTGGGGCTAAAGGGAGACCCTGCTTCAAAAAGACAAAAAAAAATATTTTCTAAAACTCTACATGGACACAGGTTATAACCATTGCTATTAATTACCCACTATGACTATAAGATAATACTATATTGCTGAACACACTCTATACTTTGTATAGAGAGCTTTCAAATCAATTGGGAAACTCTCTCCCTGCTGGCTAGTTTCCAAAGTAATGAAGGAGCTATGAAGCCCGCTGGGGACAAAAGACATCAATGGTCTTACCCAGTGCAGGACTCTGTGTGCTACAATACCAACCTGACAGGCTAGATGAGGCCACTGGTGTAAGAGTGGCATGGAGGTTATGGGGGTAACCAACCACCTTCTGATTAGATCTGAGGCCTGCTTTGCAGGAAGGAATCCCTGCTCAGTACTGTAAATATAGTCAAAAGCTTATGACTCAGGAGACCATAGACTCTAGGGTGGAACTCACTATTGTTATTTTGCTAAATGGTCATGTTTTCAAACTGCCTTCTAAATAGTTATGTCTATACTCAGAGATTTGTGCTGCTTAAAATGTTGGTCAGAGAAGCTGCTTTTTGCAATGGGCAGTAGTCAATGCAGAGACTCATAACTCGTCAAAGTGCTGATAATAAGTGACTATGAATGCTCAGCCCTAAATGGGATGTCTTTATTGACTACCCCACCAAGGTTCAGAGAACATCACAGAAGAGGAAATGGAAAGAAGTGAGACCCAGAGAATGGAGAGGAATGCTGTGAAATGTTGTCTTCTGGATGTGACATAATTATCGCACTCATGAACTCATAGCATCTGTGGTTACCTGCATAAAACCTGCACAAGATCAAGCTGGCCAGAATTCTAGTATGGATGGGGTGAAGCTCACAAGTTCCCACTCCTAACTGAGGAGCTATTGATAGTTGATAACTACTGGGAGGAGAGAGAATCATTCTGCTTTGAGGGTAAGGTCATTGGTAATTTTCCAATGCTCAAGTGAATGGCCTCATACTCATGTACATATAAGTAACACTAACTGGACTTAGTGAGTTATTTTTTAAAGAAGAGGACATGAAGTTCGGTTAGGGACATGTCAGGGGAGTCTGGAGTGAGTTGGAGGAGAGAAATAATGGGTAGATATGATCATATTTCATTGTATACATGTTTGAAGTTCTCAAAGAAAAATTTTAAACCACATGGACAGTTTTTCTGGGTATTTAAACTACTTCAATTGCTTACAATAGTGAATTAAGACACCTGAAGATAATCTTAATTATCAAAATTAGCATGGTTTTAAAAATCCTGTTCTATTGTGATTTAAGCAATGACTATAAGGCGAACACTATACTATTCTTGACAGTTGCAAATAAAAGTAAGACAGGATTTCTACTTCCAGAGCAGAAATGAGATGGTTCAGCAGATAAAGGTGCTTGCTGTACAAGTCTGAGGATCTGAGTTCACACACACACACACACACACACACACACACACACTAATAATAATAATAATAAAATAATAATAATTTGAAATTTTTTCTACTCCCAGAGCAAATGCTTAAAAGCAAAAGGAACAGCAAAGAATTGCCTAGACTGTTACAGTGGGTTACCCAACTATCCCTGTGGAAATCAAAAGTCTGTGTGAATAGTGATGTTTGTGCTTTTCCATTGCATGTAGGGGCTGAAAGGAAAAAAAAGAAGAGAAAGAGATAAATAGAAGCTTTTTTTCTGACAAAGAAAATATGACAAATCACAATGAAATGTGCACACATTATTCATAAGGTAAACATTGGTATCATATGACATTGTAAAGAGATAGGGAACCCGAGTTTGAGTATCATTTCAGATACTTCTTTGGTGTAAAATGTGCTTCAGCTTTTGAATGTCTGTTTCTTCATCTCTAAAATGAGGACAATATCCCCATTCACCCCCAGAATAGGGAATTGTAAGATCAAGTATAATAATACATTCACAGTATCACTTGTAACACCTGAGACAAATAAAATAACCAATGACCATATGTTCTGCTCCCATTATCAATATAAAGGCTAGAATGTTGCATCTGGAAGGCCATGGAGGACAAGGAAAGAGAGGTCAGCAAGTGTAGACCAGGAAGGACGCACAGTGAGGGATTGCCAAGCAAGGCTAACTCTTCCTCCTGCTCCAGTAGACATGCATACTCCCTGGCAATATGATCTTGCTGCTTCCATCAGGAGGAAAGAATCTGTTCCTCAGTATCTCACATCTAGACTGCATCAATGGTTTTTTTTTTGGAAAAAAGAATGTGACAGTGGTGACATTGTGAGATTTATGAACTGAAGCTCCAAGAAGTATCTCCAGCTTTTGCTTTTACTCCCTCAGAATCTAGCTGCCTTAGCAGAAGATCCTAGACAGCCTATGGCTTAACATGGAAGAGAATAAAGTCACCTAACCAAAAGCCCCAGTCAACTCCCATCTGGGGCCAGGAGGTACCCAATGTCACTGCCAACTGACCATAAAATACAAAAATAGCAGCTCAGGCTGGCTTTGAACTTGAGTTCCTCTTCCTTAGCTTCCCAAGTTTGGGGAATATAGGTGTAGACCACCATGGCTAGCTTTATTTTGAGATAGAGTCTCATTAAGTAATCCAGGATGACCTGAAACTGGAGATTTTCTTGCCTCCACCTCCCAAGTGCTCTGGTAATAGGGATTTGTGGCCAGACCTGACACAAATTTTTGCTTTATATAGAAGGTGAAAGAAATCATTGAAAGGTTTAAAGAAGCTAATGACTTCAACAGATTTTTTATTTTAGAAATTTCTTCCCAATACTGACATAGGGAATATACTAAATAGGTATTATCAAAACCAAGTAGAACAGGTACATGTTAAAGACCATTGCTAAGTAAAACCCGATGAAGCTCCTGGAAGTCAAGAGAAAAACAAGGAAAGCTAATCCATGAGTGGGCAGCCACAGAAATGCCACGCATTTGGTTTGATGCTCTTCAGAATCCTTCAAATCCTTTATCATTTTTGAACAGCAGTCAGTGGCTTTCCTTTGCATTCAGCTCTGCAAACTCTGTAGCAGGTTCTGAGAAAGGACTTCGGGGCAGCTGAGCATCAGGTTCCACCTGCCAGGAGGTAAATCAAATCTGACCTAGTAAATTCTTGATTCTGGCAGCTCTGAGCTGTACAGTCCCAGAACCCTGGGGTTTTGAATGTTTGGGTCTCTCAGCAGCAGTGAAGCTTTGATTACCCAGATGCTAACGTTAGTGGCAGTTCCACACAATAGAAACATCAAGAATAAGAGAAGCATTTCTAATCTCTCTTCTAAAAGCTACCTGAGTGGCCTTGAATGAGTCAAGCTTCTGTAACTTCCTCATTCATGAAATAAGGTGATAATCCTGTCCCCACATAGCTCCTGGCATTGTGACAGCTAAGGCAACATGTGAAGTAAGCACTTTAAATTCCCCACAAAGGAATGCATTCCACTAAATAGAAGGACTAAAAATAATTCTATTAACAATAGTCCTCGGGCAACGTCCTCAGCTCAGGTCCTCCCCAGGCCACTGTGGCTGCATGCTATCCAGGATACTCAACACAATCAAAATCCCTGACGGTTATCCAAGTTAGAAGATAGCAAATAGACCTCATTTGATGGGGTTTGATATGTGTTAACATTCTATAGCTTCTATTTGTTTATTTACAATGTCTTATTGTGTAAATTTTCTGTATTTATTCATACATTAATCAAATATATATTGAATATACTTTATTTTGTACTGACTGGGCTCCATGCTAGGTGCTAGGAAAGAAGCACTATGTGGCTGCGTCCTGAAGGACCTACAGTACATAAATTGGAAATGAACTCAAACAAGTTGTAAGCAATGTGCCAGTTTAAAAGTCATGAAGATTCCTTGATTCTATGGGGAAAGAGGATTTTGAGTTCACAGCCAGCCTGGGAAACAGAACATGATCATATCTCAAAAAACAAACAAAAATTTTAAAAAACACAAAAAATCATAAATGAAAAACTAGTGGAAGCAGAAAAATACTCTTTATAGTCTGGATGGAGAGAGTATGGGCATCTCTGAAGAAGTCACAGTGACTTGCAAGATGTGGGATTTGGCGTGTTAAGAATTCATACACTCAGGGCTAGTGGGTTGGCTCACAGAGTAAAGGCACTTGCTGTGCAAGCCTGATGACTTGAGTTCAGTCTCTAGAACCCATATGGTAGAAGGAAGGAACTGAATCCCAAGGGTCGCCCTCTGACATCCAAGCCTTCACTGTGGCACACATCACCAATAAATAAATTAAATTAAAGAGGTAATGAAGTCAGCTGTTCTCTGCTTCTTGTACACCACACGAATAAGCCAATCTGTTCTAGCTTCCATGACTGTATCCTGGAACCATGTGCTAAAATAAACCTGTCTTACCTTAAAAGAAAAAAAGGCGGCGGGGGGCAGGGAGGAAGGAAGGGTTACAGTCAATGTAGAGTGGATTTTCAAGATTGGAAATAGGGCCAAAATTTGAAAATCTCCTAACACTGAGAATGCCATATATGTGTGTATACATACATATATTCATCTTAAAAGTATATTTATACATTTACTTATTTGTGTGTGTGTGTGTGTGTGTGTGTGTGTGTGTGTGTGTGTGTGTGTGTGTGTGTGTGATGGTGTACTTGTGGCGGTTAGAGGACAACTTGTGGGAGTCAATCTGTTTTTTCTACCGAGGATAGAACTCAGGTCATCAGGCCTGGTAGTAAGGCCTTTTACCCTCTAAGCCATCTTGCTGGCCCCTCATCATTTACTTTAAGATCACTATATTATTTTTGTTTTCTAAAAAACAGCATCCTAGTTCACTGTCTATTTCTTTGTGGTTGACTATGCAACCTTGGCAATTTGCCTAAGCATCAGTGACTAGAATCCTTTAAACCTAAAAGCCTCAGTTTCTTCAGAGAATGAGATTTATATCATAACACATACACTTGCCGTAAGAAAAAAAATTCAACAGAACTTACACTTGTGGAAATGCATGAGGCTCGGCTCTGGGTTTGATCTTTAGTCACACACACATATACACATACAACTCATGATACCAGTACTAGTGTTCTGACCTGTCAAGTGTTTTGTGTATGGATTTTCAAAAGCACCAGTGGTGAAGATTGCTGTGGCGATTTACTTGTGCAAGGAGCTGATTCCAAAAAGGCACAATGATTCTTGTAGACTGTTTTTAAAAAGCACTTTGAGCAAATCATCTCAGTTGAGCCTGATAACCCTGTGAGATATATTTGAATCTGATTCTCAGTTTACAGATGAGGAAATTGGGGATTATGTGTAAGATGATACTGGGCCAGTTGTTGACTTCCTTGAGCCTTAAATTAGTCACAGGACAGAGTTAGAGCTCCACAATTTCTGCATCTGAAGACTTCCCCCGCCCCCCAGGGCTCACACATATTTAGAACACTAGACATCTTCATTTCACTGATGAATTTACTAAAGCTATGCCAAGTTTGTCTGGATGACTGAAGCTGTCTGAACAGCCGTGAGTCTTCTCCCTCTAAGTTTGTCAGTGATCTGGGTTCATGACTTGTCTAAACTCCTTTCTCTGGGCCTGTGTCTTGGGAAGGGACTATTTCCCACCCTAAGGTTTCACTTGGTGGCCACAAGATATATTGCCTAATTGACTCTTTGTGTATGTGGAGGGGTGCTCTACCACAACGAGAAACAGAGTTTGACAAGCTCATTCTTGAACAATCTTTCCTCCAGCTTTGCTAAACACTGGCCTTGAAATGAGGCATCTGTTGGTACTCACATCATGTGCTAACAAGCAAGTGAGGCTCTGTTCCTAATGGACTCAGGGCTCCAGCTGGAAATCATCTCTCTCTGCCTTGCTAGCCCCACCTATAAACCTCTTGCCTTCCTTTCCACTCTTGCTCTCTTCCTCCTTTTGTCACACACTCCAAGTGTCCACAGATGTCAAGTATAGAGAAAGACATGTGGCGTTAAGGCTCTAGTGCTGGCACAAAGATACTTCCTGAAGCAGATAGGGCCCCACGCCGAGTCATTGAGCAGGCTGCCCATCTGTATTTATCACTGCCTAGTGCCTATTCTTGATTCAAATAGCCTGACAACTCTCATGCTGGCATGATGCCACCCAGGGTGTCAGTCAACGGGTCATCTAGCCATATCAAGTGCGGCTGTTCAGGGCAGGACTCCTAGCCAGGAATTTCTAAACTGGTGTCTGTGAGAAGTTCTATGCATTTTGGCCTGGGGAAGACTTCAAAAAATAAAAACTAGATACTTTGGTCATGTGTTTGGACTTTGTGGAAGAGTTATTAGTCATTAGAGGTAAGGAAAGGACATTGGAGACGTCAGCAGGAAATTAAGTCTAATTAATCACTCTGACAAGCAGACGGAGAACTGAGCCCACTTTTCCCAGAACAATTGTTGGACATCTAGGAAATAGCTAAAAAGGCATTTGGTCTTACTAAATTGTATTTATTTCTTCAAAAATTGAAAACACAAATGAAAATAAGTACATGGAACGTAAACAGTGTGGTAATCCGAGGAGTGTGCACACTCCTCAGAATTATTTAGTTTAAGAGGGACAAATTGAAGGTATTTATTTCAGTCTTTGGAATTTATTTGCCCTACATTTTGTGTGTGTGTGCGTGCGTGTGTGTGTGTGTGTGTGTGTGTGTGTGTGTGTATGTGTGTGTGTGTGTGTGTATTTTACAGGGATTGAACCTAAGCCTCTTGCATGCTAGGAAGGGCTTTGCCACTGAACACATTCCCAGTCCTCTTTCACCTTTTATTTTGAGACAGGGTCTCACTAAGTTTCCCAGGCTGATCTAGAGCTTTTGATTCTCCAGCCTCAGCCTACTGAGTATCTGGGATACAGAGGCCCGTGTCACTAAACCAGCTTGCTCACCAGCCTTCAGCAGAGGATTCAATCTGCTGCACTTTTAAATCCACGCTTTCAGCAGTTTTTCAAGTTTAACTGCTTCTCATCGAAGGATGTTAGCATCTTCTCTTTTTCTAAGATCATACGCTTTTGATGCAAATAAAATTAGAGTTAATTCCTGCCTTCCCACTGAAAACACGGCTTTCACTCTGTGCTTGCTCTTTCTCTGTTAGAAATGGACAATAGTTATACAATTTCACAAGGTTATTGTGAATAAGAAATTTGGCAAAGAGACCAAGCTTGGTGTCACAGGCCTGTAATCTTTAGTTTCTCAAGAGGCTGGAGGTAGGAGTGTCATAGGGTGAAGGACTGACTGACCTACAGTCAGTCAGAGACAGTTCAAATCTGGACTTAAGCGACTTAGTGAGACCCAGTCTCGAAGAAGGAGGAGGAGGAGGAGGAAGAAGAGGAAGGAGGTTTTTTTTTTTTTTTTAAAGGAGCACTGGGGATATAGCTCAGCGTGGGGGGGCACTAACCCTCATAAATGTGATGTCCTGATTTAGTCCCCAGTGCTAAAGGAGAAATTAGGCAAAGATCTTTCTGGCATTAATAAGTTCTTGATAAATAATCAAGTTGATCTACTGTATACATGACTCAGGTACACTAGAAGTTTCCTTGTTCACCTTGCTTAGATACAGCTTTGACGTTTTGTTTTGTTTTCTTTATTGAGACAGGGTCTCCCTGTAGGCCCAGCTGACCTGGAACTTAGTATGTAGACCAGGCCGGCCTCTATCTCACAGAGATCCACGTGTCTATGTCTCCCGAGTGCTGGGATTAAAGGCATGTGCCACCATGTCCAGCCCATCTTTGACTTTTTATGCCTACTTTCTTTTTCCTGGTCTCCCAGTGTGTACTGAACTCAGTTCCTACTAGCTTGTAAAAAGCTAATTGTTTCACTTTAGGAATTCTGAGATATTGATGATGTTAAGTAATAAAGAAACAAAAAGGAATATATAATCAGATAAGTTATACTGAAAATAATTGATAAATGCTCAAAACTCCATAACTTCATCTTTTTGCTCCATTTTACCTTCTCTGTGTAGTCTTTGTATGGGGATGGCGAAGTGCTTTGTAACAGCATGGCAGCACCCATCTCTTCCAGTTGTAAGTGAAACTGCTTTAAGTGGCTGACAAACAGCCGACTGCTTTGGAAGTGGACATCCCTCTAGTGGTCTCTAAAGGTCAATACCCTACAAAAATTAGTGATTGCTGCATTTCTGTACTTGAACCCAAAGAGTCAGTTATTAAACACCAGAATGCAACTATTACAGACTAATTAAAATATGCAAAGTAGTTCATACAAACAAATTAGCTACTGACTTAATTGGGTACTTTGAAATATTTTCAAATAGATATATTTGCATCCACACAGCCAGGTATGACCTACTCACCACTGCTCTAGCTCTGCCTCGTTGTTTTTATACCATCTGTTGGAGTCCTTATGTAACTGATTGGCTTTCAAGGCAACCATTTTCAAATTCTTTTTTTTTTTTTTTCTGAGACCAAGTGTCCCTATGTAGGTCAATCAGACCTTGATTTACCTCAGTCTCCTGTGTGCTGGGATTATAGGCATACACTACCGTGCCCATTTCTCCAAATTCTTAAAAAACTATTCTTTTCAGAGCTTAACCCTACATCTGTCTTACTATTAGGTATGTAGTCAATATTTGCAGATAGAAATATATTCTAGATATAATTTTATTATTATTAATTCACACCCAATAGAACAGGATTTGTTAAAAGACAAAATTACAACAAACTTAGTTTGAAGCTCATACCTGGTTTTTAATCTGTAATTCTAAAATTGGGCAGCCCTCAGAAGCAGGATAGGTTCAGAGTGCTCTGGGGCTGCAAAGTAGGCTGAAAGCATTTATTGATAAAAGCAGAAATGAGGTACAGAAAATAGAGAGCGCTATGAGATGTCTGACTGGATACCCTCCTTATGTAAGTGCATTTTGAGCAATTGGCTGCCTGAGACTGGATAGAGCTTAGCTGTTTCGATGGGCTGAACTCAGCTATTATTAAACCTTATGATTTCCACATCAGGAACATATGGAACTTCGGGCCAGATTTGATTTGTTTTCACAGGTTCATCTAATGTGAAAATATACAAATAATTATTCTATTTTTTAATAGGATCTCCCTCTTCAGAATAAGCAAAATATAAAATATTTGCTAGTATGATTCTTGCATAAATTTAGAGATACATTAAACAATAAAGTTTTTAACTTTAATAAAAATATAATTTTTATAAAACACACCACCTAGATTTTCAATATTACTCATTGATCAAGTATTTTGTTTTTTTTTTTAACTTGTTCCATATATATTTGTGTGAACAATGTATGTGTATACACGTTTATATTTGTGAGTGTGGATACACACATGCCTCCCATTTCACTGTCTAAGCACTTGGATTACAGACCCATGCTACTACTATGTCTGGCTTTATATGGATTCTACAGATCCAAACTTAGGTCTGTATACCTCTGTAGCAAGTGCTTTATCTACTGAGCCATCTCCCCAGTCCCTTCGTTATTTTTTAGGTACTTAAAGTTTACCTGTCCTAGATTTGGGAGGGATTACCAAAAAATCCTAAATTCATTAACATTTTCCTCCAATTATATGGTGTCTTAGTTTGTTCTTCATTGCTGTGACAAAACACTCTGACCAGTACCAACTTGGGGAGGAAAGGGTTTATTTGTCTTACATCTCCCAGGTCGCACGCAGTTTATCCAGGAGCCCAAGGTAGGAACTCAGGGCAGGAACCTGGAGGCAGGAGCTGGAGCACAGGCCATGGAGGAACGCTGCTTACAGGCTTGCTCCCTTGGCCCCTGCTCAGCCTGCTTTCTTATGCAACACAGGCCCACCTGCCCAGGGGTGGCACCACCCACAGTGGGCTGGGCCCTCCCACATCACTCATCAAGAAGATGCCCTTCAGACATGGCCACAGGCCAGTCCAATAGAGGCAATTCCCCAACTGAGGCTCCCTCAACCCAGGTGTGTCAAGTTGACACTAAAGCTATCCAGCACATATGGAAATGCGTTTTAACATAAAATATTTAACACACATGTACTAATGATTTCTTAGTTCTGTATTAGTCATTTAACATAATCCATGCTGCTACAGAGTGCACATGTGTGAAATTGTGGGAAGAGAAGGAAGCAGAACCAACCGCTCACCATACTGCGACCGTGGCACAAATGGTATGGCTAGTCATCCATGAATTTAGCATTACCTAGTATGTTAGTCAGTTTTCATCACTGTGTCAAACACTTAACAGAACTAAACAGTTTTGTTTAGTTTAAAGGAGAAACAGTTCAAAGAAGAAAAGATTGATTTTAGCGTGGTTTCGGAGTTTTGCTCCAAGGATAGCTGGATCCGTTGCTCTGGGCCTGAGATGAGGCAGGTGGTGGGACCACGAGGTGGAGGAGGCTGCCTGCCTCACAGCAGCTAGGAAGTAGAGGGCATATGCCTGTGCTGGCACACTTCCTCCATCTCCACCCTTTACTCCATCCAGGTCTCCTCTGTATTGAGTGTAGCCTTGATCTGGGGCAGGTCTTCTCTGCCTAATAAATTGTCTTTTCATATGACCTCACTTATATCGTTGGATTGTACTTTATTAATTTCCTAGGTGACTTTCAATTCAACAAAATTGCCAATCAAGATTGTCAATCAAGACTAGCCATATATCTGGATATGCTAATGAAGGAGATCAGACTGTGCCACTTCAATGTGTTATTTTGGAATGGAGGCAGGCAAGACTCAACAGATACAGGAAAGAAATTTCTCTTTAGAAAGGTGTCCTAGCCGGGTGTGGTGGTGCACTCCTTTAGTCCCAGCACTTAGGAGGCAGAGGCAGGAGAATCTCTGTGAGTTCAAGGCCAGCCTGGTCTACATAGTGAGTTCCAGGCCAGCTGGGGCTACAGGGAGACCCTGTCTCAAAAACACCAAAAAAACAAAACAAAACAAACAAACAAAAACAAAGGAAGAAAGGTGTCCTCTGTAAATCAAGACAAGGAGAGGAAGTCTTATTACCTGAGATGGGGACCAACACCACTGCGAGTTTGCAAAGCAGTCTTTGCAAAAATAATCTTATCTTCATTATGTTTCCTAGTCACTATCTTATGGTTTTTATTATTGCCTGAAGTCCCAGTCTTTGGGGCTTACTGTTTTAACCTTTTTCTTTGTTAAAATAGCATATATTCCCTGAACGTAAAATCTTCTGGAGTTTCACTTATTTACTGTCAAAACCAATACATCAAAAATAAAAACTGGGGGCTGAAAAGATGGCTCAGTGGTTAAGAGTGCTTGCTGCTCTTGCAGAGGACCCAAATTCATTTCCAAATACCTCATCAGGAAACTTACAACCTCCTGTAACTCCAGCTCCAGGAGATCTGACACCTTCTTCTGGTCTCTGCATGCATGTGCACTCTTGTTCACATATGCACACACAGCCACATACATATATAGTCAAAAAAGAAAACAAATCTTTCTTAAGAATTGCATGTTTTTCTTCTTTTTAATCTGTATATTAGTTTAATTCACTGGATCCCAAATACTGAACTTAAGAGTGGAGGAAACATTTTTCCTACCTGTCACTAAAGTGTGAGTTGTGAAAGATTGAGATTTTCAGTACATATTAATTTCCTTTAGTGTCCATGAGCAGTTATTTAATAGCATAAATCCAAATAAACTGGTTATTAAAGAATCTCAACAAGTGAAAAGAAAGAAATCTAGACCAAAACTCTTTGGAATAATTTATTTCTTTAATTTTCTTTAAATAAAAACCTTTCCCTCTAATTTGATGATCTGGTGCTTCCAAAACTCATTTTCTCCTCAGCAACTACCCATGGCCAAAACAAACAAATGAAATTAAACACGTTTTGGTCTTCGCTCACCCAGACTCTTCTATCTCACTTTCAAAATCCTGTAAAGTCCTGCTGTGCCCTGGTCTTTTCCTTACTCTCATTTTCTAGCCCTCGTGATCAACTCCAGTCAGGCCAGGTCCTTAATATTTCTACAATCAACCATACTCTTCAGTTTACCTTATTTGCCCCAAAATGTCATTTTCTTTTTTCATTTTTCACACATGAACAGTGATAATGTTTCCAGTCATCGTCAATCTTCTTCCTTTTCCAACACTTTGTCGACGTGCACTGTCGGGACTTGCTCTTGATTTCCTCAACATTTGAATTCTCAAAGTCCTTATTATTTTCAATTGGCACATTGGGTGAAAAGCCAATCAATGTGAAAATATTTTATGTCCCCCACAAGAAACATGAATTCCCTGATAGTTTCAGGTTTCTACGATTTTTTTCTTCATCATCTAGAGCTTAACATTCTTTTAAGTAAACAAGGCACACTCGGGAAGTGTTAGACTCCCTGGTGTGTGGTGCCTAAACTGTCATTTTCTTCCCTCCTCAACTTTGTTTTTCCTTTTTACATTTTTGTAATAGATTTGATAGGGCAACTGCACTCATCTAGAAGTCCGATGTTTCAGAAGTATCTGGTTTTCATTGAGTACAAAATTATAAAACAAATAAACTCAACACAAGTTTGCTAAAACCTCATGAGACTATGAAGTAAGATGTTTTTCCTACCAATGAGTAAATGGTATTTTTGTTTATATAAGGGCTCACAAAGAATGTGTTATAGGAAAAACAAGTCCAAGAAAAAGATTGATAAGCCAATTTGTAACTTTATATCTACTCAGTTGTCTCTATTTGTAAATAATTGGACATATCTCATTTACTCAGATATTTATTTTTATTTTATGTGTATGAGTGTTTGACTACAAGTATGTATGTACATGATGTGTGTGCCTAGCACCCAAGAGGCCAGAAGAGGGCAGCAAATCCCTTGGAACTAGAGTTATAAGTGGTTGTTGGCAGCCATGTAGATACTGGAACTGAACCTGGGTTCTCTGCAAGAACAGCTATGCTCTTAATCACTGAGCCATCTCTCTAGCCTCTCAGAAACTTTTTGAAATTGAGAATTGGTTTCATTTTAGTTTGGATGTTTGAAGGAATGTATCTGTATTAAAGGCAACTGAAATTTCATATTTTTCTACTCAATTCCTCATAATAAATTAGAATACTTGGATGGGAATGAGAGAACTAATTAATGCCCTTTGAGTTGCATTTGATTCTGTTCATTCTCTTCCTTTCCAGTTAACTTAGTTTTCAGTCTTCAAAGGTTCTTTTCACCCATTGATATTTCTTTTTCTTACAACCCATCTCTCTGGAGAGACCCAGAAGGAAGAGCTAGAAGAAAGGGGGAGGGGGAACAATGATCTTCAATGTTCTTTTCCTCTCCTAAGCCACAAGGCAATCCTTCCACAAGTGATCTCAAAGCACAGCTTGCATCTTCTAACCCAGTACAGTTTAAGGATAAATACAACAGAACTAAGTCCCTGAGTTACAAAGCTCCGAGTTGGTTTAAAGGAAAATAAACATTTGGAGTAAGTAAAAGCTGACCTTTAATGCTGTGCAGCTGCAAGCAGATATGCACAAGTTACAGTGGAACTACATCACTCTTCTGTGTACTATGCTTTGCCCTCGGCTTTATGAATCAAGACACAGATCATGTTCATAAAAGTTTCTTCCAAGCATTGAGCACAACTTCTGTAAGAAATTGCAAAAACCAGGGAAGGTTGTATAATCAAAATGCAACTGGCTTCCAACATGCAAATTTTTTCATAGCAGAATAAGAGGACATCTTTAATTAGTAATCCTGGTTTTTACGAATCAAGAGAAGGGATAATCCTTTGTACTTTGCTGGTTTTATTATCCTGCCTGGTCTTATTAGCAAACCACAAGCATTGTCTCTTTATAAACAGGAGGATTACCCAACAGCCAGTAAGTCGTCGCAGTGGGGACATCCAGTAAAAGGTAACAGAAATTTGAATAGAGGATTCTGTTGTCACTGCTGTTGAAGTTTCTATTCTAGGGCCCCTTATTTGTATTTTTTCTTCAAACTAAAATAGACTAAGCTAAACTCCTCCAAACAGGTCAGTTATTCTAAGCATGCAGTGAAATAACAAAAGCTTTATAATGTTTCATGTTCCTCCTGGGTCATGTTCCTCTTATTTTTGTGTTTTTCACTTTTAACTTGAAAAAAAGATCAGTTGCTCCTTTCCATTATCAATTGGTTGTGGTAGCTTCATTTCTACATTCTACAAGTCTCTTCTGTTGTAAAATGATCTCCTCTGGTCCACTTAAAATGCAAATTTGGCATCCATTCTGTATCTATACCTCCCATATAAATTTGGTACAGGAACTCACATTCAGGAACTCAAAGTTTTAGAAAATAAAATGAGGAAAGGCATTTTAAAGCAGGTAGAGTCTCCTCTCTTTACTTATGAACACAGAAACAAATCTTGACATTTTGCCTCTCCTCCAGAGGACCTGGTAGAAGACCCTTGGCTGCAAATTTAATCAGTTTGGTAACAAACTAGGTTAAAACTTGAGCTGGTTCTGTGTACACTCTACCCTAAGAAATCCCTGGCTCAGACCGCGGTCCCAGGCTCAGGTTCACTCTCCTCCAACGTCCAGCTTGCTCACCCTGGTCCTCATATACAACTTCAAATTTCATTTCATTTTAAAAGAGGCTCTTCAGAAGCATAATGCTTAACTATGAATGAAAAAGAAATTTTCCATGAAATATCATTTGGGTTTTTCTTTGGTCTTTTTGAGACAGGGTCTCCCTGTAGCCTCAGCTGGCCTGGAACTCACTATGCCAACCAGGCTGGCCTCAATCTCTCAGAGATCCATCTGCCTTTGCCTCCTGAATGCTGGGATTAAAGCTGTTTGTTACCACCCAAATCTCTGAAGCCAGAAAAAAAAGTTCATTTATTTTTATATAATACTTTTTTAAAAACCTATGCATATAACTAAACAGATGTTTTAACTAAAAAGTTTAATTTATAAGACATTTACAGAATAAAACTAAGAATCAAGTTGGACTCTTGCATCTAGTTTAATTCCGTCAATAACTATTTCTAATAAGCAGAATCTTGAAATACTTTTAGAAAGGATTGTACCAAAGGAATTCTGAACACATTGGAAATGATAAGCCTGTCCCATTCTGAGTAGTTTCAGATATTTGGTCCATTAATAAGACTGAAGTTTCAGTTGTGATGGAGTTTTTAACATATTATTTTATTCTATTATTTTTTGACTCTGATGACAGACCATAAATTCTGTTAAGATTTGTTCTCATTTCTTAGTTTTTCTTAGCAAATCTTTTTTGTTGTTTGTTCATTTGAGACATGGTCTCACTATATAACCCTTGATGGCCTTGAAGCTGCTAGCTTAACTCTACATTAAGTGCCAGGATTATAGGTATGGGCCATCATGCCTTGTGAGAAACCACTTTTTTTGTTTGTTTGTTTGTTTGTTTGTTTTTGAGACAGGGTCTCCCTGTAGCCCCAGCTGGCCTGGAACTCGCTATGTAGACCAGGCTGGCCTTGAACTCATAGAGATCCACCTGCCTCTGCTTCCTGAGTGCTGGGATTAAAGGCATGCACCACTATACCCGGCAAGAAACCACTTTAAAAAAAAACTGTTTATTTTTATTTTATGAGTGTATTGCCTGCATGTGTATAAGTACATCCATGTCATGCAATGCCTGTGGAGGTCAGAAGAGGACATCAGATTCCTCTGGAACTGGAGTTACAGATGGTTGTTAACAGTCATATGGGTGCTGGGAACCAAACCCAGGGCCTCTGCAAGAGCAGCCTGTGCTCTTAACCATTGAGCCATCTCTCCAGTCCTCAGAAACCACTTTTTTCTTGTTTATATGCCTACCTGTGCTAATCAGATGTGTTTTTATTCCACTTGAATGATCAGTGGGACAGTGTTGCCTCCACCCACTGAGCTCTAAGCCAAGTAGCTGGACTGTGAGCCCCTTCTACTGAGCCATCAGTTACTTACTTAACTTGCTCTAAATGTGCTATTTTTGTCATACCATGTGGTGTGGATTTAAGCAACTCTGGTTGGTTTCATTGAAATCTTGTCTGACTTTTCTGTTTTTCCTGAACTGGAACAAAATGGTCTTTACTTGACACAGAAACACGGGCAACTTAATAAACAAACAAACAAACAAAAAAGCTGTGATTAAAGTCTGACTCAGAGCTGTTCTACATTCATGAGCAAGACTGCTGGTGTGTTTAAGAACACAGCCCCTTCAGAAATTCATCTTCCCATGCCCTTTATAGCTCCTCCCACTTCCCCTTCCTGTTTTCTTTTTCCTTGCTTGGTTTAATGTAGTGTAAAGTGTTCTTACAGTTGTAAATCAATAGGTTGTAATATTTATATAAATGAGCTTGAGTTTTACAGAAGATGGAGATGCTTTTAAGGAAATAAAAACCCTTCAGAGAATAATCCACCAAATCACAGGGTGATTATCTTAAAAATCATTCTATTAAAGATTTCTTTACCCTTATGTATGGCATACCACATGGGTGCTAATAAAGTGTCCCCTGCCTAATGAACAGCTGTTATTATTGGTTAAGCTGACTGGAATGGGGAACTATGGCCAGCTGCAAAATGCATTCAGGAGCAGTAAGAGAAACTGGCAGCTGCTATCCCACTTGCTATAAATATTTTTAATTAAAATTTGCCTCCTGGTTTTCAATTTGTATAATAGCCAGAAATTCTAGCTGGTTACTTTAGGGGTAAAGAGATAACTTTTTCTTCAAAAGAGCCTCTTAACTCTTCTTTTAACAATGACTGTTAGCAGTAATGGTGGCTCCTGCTGCCTGATGGGGAAACCAGCTGCTGAATGAGACCTCATTCTCCTTGAGGCACCCAAGAATTTCAGTTTCTTTGCTTTCTTTTACTACCTGCATATCAAGACAAAAAGTCTCAATTCTCCATCAGAAAGTCTTATAAAAGTTGAAGATAATGGATAGTTACCTTTGAAGTGTCAAAATGGGATGAACATTAGAAACCCCACTCCCCCACACTTCCATATATTTTCTTGCTGAAATTCTGAACTTTGGATTCAATGGACTCCCACTGGACTCTCTCCCCACTTTGTCAGTTCCCTTTCATTTCATCATCCATCTGCTCTCAAACACAAGTGCTGTCTGGAGTCGAGTTCCCAGGTCACTTCTCTGAGTGCTCTCCTCGGAACTCAACTCTTTTTGAGGTTTTTAACCATGATCTTTATATATATATAGTTGTTGTTGTTTTTGACAGGGTCTCCCTAGTCCCAGCCTGCCTGGAAGTCACTGTGTGGACCAGGCTGGCCTCAGTCTCACAGACTATTTGCCGGCCTCTGCCTTCTGCAGGCTGGGATTGAAGGTGCCGACATCACACATAGCTGATCTTTTTATTAATGAGGACAAAGTACTGTTCTACAGCTTCTCACCTGACCATCAGCCTCATCTGGGTTGCCCCATGCACTTAGGTCGCTTTGGTTTCCCCACACCTGCTTTTCCTGTCTTGCTAATCTCAGTTGGTTAATGGTTCCTATATCCTCATCACTGAAGTCAAAAGCCTTAAAATAGCTTCACCCAAGACTTCTCTTTCCCCTAGACCTTCTTGACTAAATCCTGTCAGTCTCTAAGATTTGATGGCTTTACCTCCTAAATATTTCTCAGTCCTATCACCTCCATCTTCATCTCTACTGCTAATCATTTACATGGGCTGCAAGAATGTTTGCCTAGCACATTGCAGTAGCCTCCCCACTGGCATCCCTGTCTCTAGATTTAGCCTTTCAAATGTAGCATCCTCCCGGAATAAAATCTGACCATATCGCTCCCTTGGTTAAGAATTCAGTGGCTTTCCACCCTCTTCTGAATAAATCTTCAAGTTTTAGCATGGGCTACAAAGGCTCCCCATGACTGGGCCTATAAAGCTCAAGTTCTGATACCAGGAAAGGAGGACAGTCTCAGGAAGCCAAGACATTGAAGAGATTTTGAGGCACTATGGAGAGATAAGACACACTTCACTGGTACACAGTCTGCCAGGCAGGCACCAGGTACATGCTGGCTGCACACAGGCAGGCACAGACACACATCCAAATGGCACACAGGCTGTACAGAGGTAGGCACACAGGCCTACAGATAGACAGGCAGGCTGGCAAGGCCATATTTATATAAAACCCCCACAAGAGTGGAAGTCTGCCAAAAATAGTTACATAACAGATTACATAAGTGTATATTTTTGGAGTTTTGTGAACATCCAGGGTCAGCCATCTTGTGCTGACTCAACCTTCCGGATGTCCAGGGTTGGCCATCTTGGTCCATGCTGGATACTCATGTTAGCATCATGTTGTCTAAACAAAAACTGGTGCTTACAATCTTCTGTGCCCTCTCCAGGGCCTCAAACTGTTTGTCTTGCTACTCCCCACTTCATAGTTTGTGCTGAATGGTACCATATTTTGGTAGTTATTCTTAAAGATTACATTAGGTGAAGCCTTCCACTGATACACCCATACCAGGCATAGGTGGCGTGTTTCTTCTCTAAGACTCCAGGTTTCTTTTTATTTTCTAATTTTTTACTTGTGTGGGGGGGGTGTACAGGCATGTATGCAGGTATGCATGTTCATGTGCTGACAGGCAGTGGGCAAAGGATGTTGGTTATCTTCCTCTGTTTCTTTCCATCTTATTTTTTGAGATAGTGTCTCTCAATGAATCTGGCACTCATCATTTCAACTAGACTGGCTGTCCCAAGATCTGCCTGTCTCCATCTCAGAACCCTGGGGTTACAGGCAGGAGCAGCCATGCCCTGGGTTTTTGTATAGGTGTTGTATATTTGAATTTACTCTTGTTTGCATTGCAAACACTGTTATCCACTGAGTCATCTCCTAGTCCCTCCATGACCCCCAATCATGTATGATCAGAGTAACATCTACCAAAGAATATTATAACAAGTTTTACATGTTTCTGTCTCTAATTGGGGTACTCTGATTGAAAGCCATATCTACTGGAACTCTCATTTCCCACAGTTACTATCACGGGGACACTTAAATGTTACCTGATAAAAAGCAAAGGAAGGATTTCAAATAGAAAATTCATTTTGGAAGTCCTAACATTAAATAGGCAATTATGGACATTAGAATTTGTAAAAGTATCCATTAGTTTTACTTAATGAGACAAATACTTTATTGATGGCTGGAGAGCATTTGTGTGTCTTTTATTTACAAATGGTATTCAGCCATATCCATTCATTCTCGTAGAAGTATTTCTTATGCATCTAATTATTTTCTCTCTCATGACTGAAGATTTGTGCTTCAGATATGAATAGCTATTATGATGTATTATTAATATATCTATCAGTGCAATATAGATAACCTTTCAAATACATTTACTTCTGAAGCAATTTTATTTAAGTCTTTCTTTGCTGAAGAACCAAGGCTTAGATGCAAAATAGATGTGGATATAGACGTTAGTAAGTACATGTTCAAGAACCTGCTCGCTTACAGAGCTGTCTGAGTTGTTTGCATAGCAGAAATACAAAGAGTCACAGGGAAAGAAATATTACATGGTCTAATTTTCTGTATTTCAGAGGTAATCAAGCCTCCTGATTCTCTAAATAGTGCCACATGCCCATCAGTCTAGCATGGAACCCTTCTCATCACAAATAGGTGTGTGAATGATCTCCAGGGGACTATTAGTAAGGTTAATATGCTAAATAAAGGACTAGCCTGACAGAATAATCTAAAAGGGCTATAAAAAAAAGTGTGCTCAATGTTTGTAATAGGTAATAGAAGGAATAAACTAAAAGTAGATAATAGGATACTAAAAAAAAAAAACAAAAGACAAATGCAAAAGAAAAAAAGAACCAAATAAAACTCAAAGATATCAAATGAGTTTATCCAACTTGAAGTTCAGGAGACTGTTTATTCTGTCTTCACTGAATAGCAATTTCTGCCTGTTCTGTAATGACAGAATAGGAAATCATTCCCTATTGTCTCTTTGCAAGAGTTTCTGGTTAGCCCATACAATGCTTAAGGCAATTAAGGACACCTATTGTGATCACATTTCTTACCAATTTGCATTTTCATCCATAACTATAGTCATTTTGTCTTTATGGACAATCAATGTGTGCAGTCAATTATAGGCTAAATTTTCAAGTATCGCCAGTGTTTTGAAGAACACATTTGTTGGGGCTAGAGAGATGGTCCAGCGGTTAAGAGCACTTGCTGCTCATACAGCGGACCCAAGTTCAGTTCCCAGCGCTAACTTCAGGCAGCTCCCTACAATTCCAGCTCCAGGGGATCTCATGGCATCTTGTGGCCTCCACGAGTACTAGCACACATATGGCATTCACTCACATAGACGCATACAGATACACATAAAAATAATAAAAATAAACCTTTAAAAATGTTTGTTTTTGGAAGACAAACATACAGATCTAGTGTTAATATAGAATGAAAGCTCTATTTGTGAAATTACTAGAAATACAAAAATTAGCTTCTTGAGATTGAATTTGTTTCTTGTTTTGGTTGTTATTTTCCCTGCTTGAGAAATATCAAATTTAATAAATAATTCAGTGACAAATTTAATTCCCACATGACTGCTAAACCTCTTGAACAAAACAAACAAAATATCAAAACTAGTAAGTAAACAAGAACAGAAATTCAGGCAATTTGAGTTTTTTCAATAATGCAAATAATATTGTAGACAAAAGAAAACCAGTGATTCAGAGTTAGTAACAAAAAGAAGACCAGGGATTCATAGTTAGTAACAAAAAAAAAAAAAGACCAAGGACTCAGAGTTCATAACTGAGATTCTGGGGTTTCGTGCTCTGAAAGTAGCTCTTACATTTGGTGTTAAAAGGTAGGAACTTAAACTCTGCTGTTTAGAAAATGGACTTTGGAAAGTGATTATGTCTAGACAGTCATTTGGATAGCATCCCCACAACTGATTGTTAAGCTTTATGAGAGTGGACAGAAAACAGACACAGATATGTGCCACCTCAGGACTCAGTCAACAAGAAAGGCTTGAACCTGAACCTCCAAAATGGAAAAGTAAATAAGATTTTCTTTATAAAGTTATCCTGTCTGGGAGTATTTTGTTATAGTAATTCAAAACAAACAAAACCATGAGGAAACTGAGCCTTCTTGACATTCCATAACTTGTCTAAAATATATATCCAAGCGGATTTAAGCAAAGATTTGAGCCAGATGGCTAACTGTAGAGCCTCAAGTGGTTTCATATGGAAAAAGAATCATTAATTTTCATAGATGTTTAAATATCTGAGAATTTGAGAGTTGTTTTACCCAAAGTAGGAAATACACTCCATGATAAGCAGCTTGAAGTAGCTTACATTTTTTAAAGTTTTATTTTAGTGGTGCTCACCTTTAATCCCAGCACTTGGGAGGCAGAGGCAGGCGGATCTTTGTAGACGAGGCCAGCCTGGTCTACATAGTGAGTTCCAGGACAGCTGGGGCTACAAGGAGACCCTGTCTCAAAAAAGACAAAAAAAAAAGTTTTATTTTAGTGTGTGTATGTGTGTTTGGTGTGGGTGGGCTTGAATGTGTGTGTATATGCATGTGGAGGCCAGAGGTTGAGGTTGGTGTCTTTCTCAATTGCTCTCCATCTTGTGCGCTGAGGTAGGGTCTCTTGCTGAATCCAGAGCTTGCCATTTCTGCTATTCTGAATAGCCAGCTTGCTTGGGGATCCTCCATCTCTGCCTCCTTTGAACTGGGATTGCAGACAGCGTTCTCACTGAACGCTTTACACACTGAGCCGTCTCTCAGCCTATACCTTACAGTTTTAAAAATCACATAATTTCAGCTTCAGACTCAGTCTCTAAATGGGACAGAGTACCCCAGCATGAAATCTATAGTGCTCTGGGCTTCTCAAAATTGAAAGTATTTTCATCTTCCTGTAGAGACAGGTTGGTGCTGACAGCTTTATTTTTATTTAGTTAGACTGTTCCAATGTTTATTGATCAAAACCTTAAGCCTAGAAGATAAAATGCTCTGGACGAACTAAAATGACTTTGGACCACTTAAGCAAGTATAAGCATGTTCTGATCAGGTTTTGGCTGCTGAACTTTTTGAATATGACATTTCTACATATGATTATTATTATTATTATACATTGATAGTTTAGGATTATATTCATCTCTAATAAGCACGAAAAAGGTAAATTAAAATAAACTATCAGGTTTAACATAAATTATCCCAGGCTGAGGCAGCCTCTCTAACATACTATCAAAGAACTTGGTTCTTTCTTTTTCTTCTGTGTCAATCTTAGTGATGCTTTTCACCTGCATGGCTTCAGGATGGCTATTATAGTCCCAGCCATCAAAGGCATTTTACAAACAGAAAAGATCAGAAAGCCACAGCAAAAGAAATTTCTTTTATTTCGCAGAAAACTTGGCTACAGCATCTTGGTGAGAGTTCCACATCTACTCCCCCTGAGAGAGAAGCTGGGCAGCATTTCATGAGTTGTCCTTTTCCAGCCTTAATAATAGAAGAAAGCAGGTGAGGGGCATTAAAAGGTTCATACTATAGCATCTGCTGAAAATCACCGTGGGAACTATAGAAACGATCGTGATGCTTTGATGCCTTGTATATGTGACACAACCCCCTTATTTTGGTAGTACAATGTCCAGGGGCTTTTGCTAATCTAGTTGCTTAGTTCTAGGTGAAAAGGATAGGGCACAGTCTTCTGAGGTAGCACCTTAGAGGCATGTGGCAGCTTAGTATGAATCAGAAGTACCACCCAGGTTGATGTACCTATAGAAACATAGGGCCTGGCTTAGGAGACAGGGTATTTCCAGCAGAGGTGAGTAAGCACCTCAGGATTCCAGTGCTGAACATCACTGTTGGCAGTGTAGGCAGGATCAAAGGTATAACAAATGTCTCCGTGGTTAGTCTCAGAAATTCCTGAAACTGCTCTCCCAGAAAAAAACCTTGAAGATGCCACTGGGGTTAGGGAGGTCTTATGATTGAATGTCTCCTCTTAAACACTAACATTTCTACTATTTAAAGAAAATATTCTATTTTAATGGCATTCATGAGTAATAAAGTTGAAAGTTAGGAGGTGGGTCCAGCTAGAAGAAGTGTATCACTAGAGGGTGTCTTTGGGGGATATATCTTACCCTGGCCCTCTTCTGGGCTCCCTTGCACTGCTTCCTGACTGTCTTGAAGTGAGCAGCTCTGCTCTCCTCTCAATTCTGAACTGCTGAGACCCCTGGAGCTCTGAGTCAAAATAAATGATTCCCACCTGTAACTTGTTTTTCTCAGATATTTGGTCACAGCAACGTAAACATAACTGCCAAGTGAAGTTTGAATAGCATCCCATCACCTTATCACTGGAAAAGACCTTACAATTCATTTATTTCAAGCTCTCTTAGTTTTATGGAGAAAACTAAAGCCCATAAAATTAACTCATTTGTCACACTATATCAAGATGAAGATCACATTGGTACCATTTTCTTCTCTAACAGTTGGAAGAAGGAACACACCTAAATACATTTCTGTAGCACTATCTGCTCACAACTGACTCCAAACTTTTAACATCAACCATTTAGTTTAGGTTGGTTTAGTGTCTGCCTTGTGTTCTACACAGCAAGCTCATATATAGGTAAGAAGTATGTATGTCTCATTACAGGCAATTTTTTCTGGAATCCATTGCCATTTGAGATATAAAGTTTTCAAATAATGAATAAATGACAGAATATATCATTCAGAAGATGCTAGCCAGATCCTGGTTAAATTTAGGGAGTCACAAAGGAAAAAAATAGTAAGATATGAAAGTAGTTTAGGAACGTGGAGGCAGGATAGGTTGATAGAGGTCAAAGAGGCTGATAAGACAGAATGTGATCAAGATGTATTATATACATATATATGCATTAAGTTGTCAGCAAAATAATTTTAAATAAACTTTAAGATGATAACCAATTTCAAATAGAGATTATATTTTTCCCCTCAAGTCATCAATGCATCCAAGGTTCTTATTCAGATCATCAACAGGCACTGAGTGAAAAGCCAACACTGTAGACTAGGGAAGATTCTCCTACTTGCTCCATGTCTGACATCATCACCACTTTCCCATAATTTAGGATTATTTAAGCTCATCCTGCTTGTGAATCTGTAAGGGGAAATAGATATTTTTAGAAAAATGCGCCTTTATCAGAGGATATATTGGTTATCTGGCAATGATAGAAACTCAAAAATTTTGGGTGGGAACTGAACCCTACATACACTTTAAACAGAATGCTAAGGAGAGTACATTAGTGTTTACTGTGATAATTCCTGAGGAATCCTCACTGAGATGTCTGAGTGGTGTGGAATATGTAACTATGTTCTTCATCTCTAGATCTTAGCCAGCTGGACTCCAGTGAGGAAAATTTTTACTTTTTTCCTATCTTTGTCTGCTGTCTGCCTTATGTTTTCAGTGTCTTACTTCTGGGGGACGGTCTCAATGGTTTTTAGGTTACAGAGCTAATCTTTAAATTTCATCCTAAATAGTGATGCTGTTTAGGATCCAGAGGGCTGGAAAATGCTCGCAGACTGCACAGAGTGTCTCATCAGAAAGGCATGTGAGGAGGTGGACAGACAGCAGGCAGTAGTTTGCTACCCGAGGTAAGAATGTGCTATAGAAAGAAGAATCACTTGTTGCTGTTGCTATTTATAAGCCCTATGCTCATTGCAGGGTGAGACACCAGAGTTGGGAGTGGTAGTTTTGAAAGATCATTATTTTAGGGTCTCTTTAGAGGATATACGAGCTCCCCCTGGTGGTAAAAGGAGAGAAGGCCATTCCATCACAGAGATAATCCTGTGAATTGAAAATTGTGATTTTGTTTTCTGTTAGTGTTTAAATAAATGGCTCTTCATATAAGGTGATTGTCTTAACCATAACATTGCCCTGCTATCATTCATTTCAAGGAAAGAGTCAAAGTCAGTCACTATGTTTCCATCAAGCTAAATATACTAAAACTCATAATACCACATCGGATTTTTGTAGAATTATACATCAATAATTCATCATCTACTTACTCCACAAATATGTGATAAATGTAAGTAGTGACAGAATCTATTCATTTGTGATGACTTTTTTTCTCCTACCCTATTATCTTTCACTGAATTTTGTTTTTGAAAATTTCTGCTAGGTTTGGTTTAGGCAAGAATATAGCACTTACCTCTTTAACAGTGTGGGATTTTTCACAGAGCTTTCCAAAAACAGATACTGAAATGTTAGTTCTTTTTATATTAAATTTACAAGTTGTAAAATAAGTCAAGTCTTGAAGTTCCTTTTCTTTGTTTATCTACCTCTTCTCTAATAAACTTCGTTGACTCAAAAACACAACTCTCATCTGAAAGAGAATAAGCGATAATTTATTCTGGAGGTGAATACGAGTGATCATGGTCTGGGAACACAGATTTAGGTCACCCTAAGTTTCAAGTTCCAACACGAAAGCAGTTTCATGCAGTTTTTATAGGAATTGAATAAAGAAAGTCACTTTTAAAATACAGCAATGGAAACATTAAGTAGGCAGTTACAACAAAAAAAGGAAATCAGATGCTATCTGATGACACTCAGCCTTTCGGTTGGTGGAAACGAGGGTTTTGTTAATACTTCTCAAAAGGTTTTTATCTGCTAGTCACAGGATGTTAGTTCAGAGACAGAAGGGGCAGGGCCAGAAATGGCTATTTAGGGGGCTAAAGAGAGCGCAAGATAAATTGTAATTAGGCTCTGGACCTGCAGCATTCCAGACTCTGTACAGTCACTGGAGTTGTAGTCATTGAATCAACCTTGCTAAAGGTTCAATTTGAAGATGCCTTTTTTTTTCTGGTAACTTTTTTTCACAACTTCGACCATTATATTGGTGCTTTCAAACAATACTATTAAGTATAAAAAAATGGTGAGGCTTGATAAATTATAATAGATGCTTAGTTACTGTCAGCAAATGCTGATCAAATACGAAATTTGTCTTAAAAAAGCAGAGTTTGAAATGCAAATTAAAATGCAAATACACTCAAATTGAATTCTAGAAGTTTCGATCCTTCCTTCCAGATTTTTCTAAAAGCAAATAACTTCTATGATGGAAGAACTACATTTTATTAATTGTATTTACATCCAGGCACTATTACCTAGATATTCACATATATTCTAAATGCGTATAGAGAGAAAGGGAGAGGGAGGGAGGGAGGGACAGAAAGATGGAAGGAAGGAAGGAGGGACAGAGGACACTATGGCTTGAATGCTATTTATTTTTTCAAGGTTCATGGATTAGAAATTTGGTCTCCAATATGGCAAAGTTGAGAGGTGGCCAAACCTTTAAAAAGTGGGACCTTGTAGAAGGTAATTACTTACTCAGAAGGGATTTATGTTCTGATAATTGTTTAATTTCTATTATAATCAAACATGTAAAATACCATTGTCCCTATTTTATAATTGATAAGCTAGAACTGTATAAAAGTAACTTGAACAAAGGTACATTGCTAACAGGTTGCATTGCTGAGATTCAATTGTAGGCATTTGACTATCTGCCCAATATTCTGTTCTGCAAGGTCAGTGCTCTTAACCACTGAGCCATCTCTCCAGCCCCAAATAGTTTTTAAAGTGTGAGCTAGGGGAAGAAGAAAACAAATACTCTATTTTAAGAGGGCTCTTATGAAGCTGTCGCCTGAGTTTTCTAGGGTCCCTTGCCACTAGAGCTATTAGACAAACCATATAGCACATCTTTATCTGAATTTTTCATAGTTTATATCTTTGGGGGGCGGGCAACTTACAAAGAAATGAACGCCCGACACCCGGCACCCAACTCTGCACAGCTCAGCCCACCATTCCAGATGGCTTCCGTGCCATCCACAGTCTCCGTTATCTCGGCCGCCGGTCCACATCGCTCCCCTAGCACTGTGGACCCATAGTCTCACCCCAGGTTGGTAAATGCTCCCTCTCGAGTCCACGCTGGTGAGACACTACTAGGGTGCTGTGGCTTCTGTTCCACGATGGCACCAAAAGCCCCTCCCTCCGAAGCTAACTCTCCACAGTCAATTCTCTGCAGCAGGCCTCACCCCTTGGAGGAACCAGGCCATTTGGGACACAGAAGCTAAAAGTTGTATACTCTAAAATGAAATTACCACACTCCAATTTACCAAACTGTTACTTTTTTCCCATTTTGTTCCTCAAAAAGAAAGAAAATTAGTGAATGGAAGGGGCCAAGAGAGATATGGGCCTATCATAAATACAGGTATTCCAAATATCTATTGTTATCTTACGAATATCCCATAATAAAACAATACTGCAGTGTTATGAATAGCCTGGCTTTGCAATGTGAGTTGGACAGCTACATATGAAGTCTACCAGAGCTAAGACATTTAACATTTAAGGCTGGTTTTTCTCTCATTCACGATGGGATCTCAGCTGTGACATTTCTGTTTCTTTTTCTACATGGCTAACTTGTGCTTCCTCACACTGAGGTGGCTGTGGAGTTGCTGAACTTCATACACTGACATTTTCTCTCAAAGGAGAGAAGCAGAAGCTGCCAGCGTTGGCCAGGAGTTAGCAGAGTCATATATACAACATCCAGTTTGTCTAAGTAAGTACTACAGGGCCTGGCTAGACACCAAGGGAGGAGGAGAAGTAGACCCAATTCCTCCGTGTCAGGAGAGGCAAAGAGTGTATATGTGGAGTGAAGTCATCAATGATGGCTCTATTGGAGGTTATATACTATAATCAAGAGGTATGTCTTCTCAGGCTACCTACCTACCTGTCTTTCTGCTTTGAGAGTGCTGTGACTATGTACTATTATATACCAGACAGGACTGAGAAGCAAAGTTGTGTGTCTATAGGTTGATGCTACACCCTCTCTGTGCCTGACTTCATGTTACTTCATTGGTGGAACAACTGCTCCAGCCTAACCACTACTGCCGGACACCTGTTCATTTGTCCTAATATACGACTAATTATCATTGTAATAATAATCATTGTAATGATTGTTCAACTTTACTAAACATCTGACTTCCACAAAGTCAAATGAGATTCATAGAGAGGTCTTAACTAATCATTACATCACTGTGGTGAGCTTGGGGAATAAAGGTGGGTTCTCATCTTAAAAAAGAAGAAGATAAAGCCAGGTGTGGTGGCACATGCCTTTAATCCCAGCACTTGGGAGGCAGAGACAGGAAGAGCTCTGTGAATTCAAGGCCAGCCTGGTCTACATACCAGTGAGCTCCAGGCCAGCTGGGGCTACAGGGAGACCTTGTCTCAAAAATACCAAAGAGAAGAAGAAGAAGAAGAAGAAGAAGAAGAAGAAGAAGAAGAAGAATAAAGCCAGGTGTGGTGGCACATGCCTTTAATCCCAGCACTTGGGAGGCAGAGACAGGAAGAGCTCTGTGAATTCAAGGCCAGCCTGGTCTACATACCAGTGAGCTCCAGGCCAGCTGGGGCTACAGGGAGACCTTGTCTCAAAAATACCAAAGAGAAGAAGAAGAAGAAGAAGAAGAAGAAGAAGAAGAAGAAGAAGAAGGAGGAGGAGGAAAGAGGAGGAGGAGGAGGAGGAGGAGGAGGAAGATAAAGGGAAGGTTAACCATGACCAAGGAGAGGGAGTTCTCTGCAAGAAAAAAAAGAAAGAGAGCTATCAAAATTGTATTTTTCTCTTCTAAAGTTATATAGGTAACTATTCACATGTCTCAGCATGCTAAAGTGTTCCCAGGAGCAACAAAAATCTGTTAATCAAAGACTATTACTTGGTATGGGGGGGGTACTGTAACAAAATTTAAACTGAATCAGGTTCAGTTTGGTTTTGCTTCTTTTTAGCTATGTCTTTGGATAAGCTACTGACCTTCAGGCACTGCTGGGCAAAATTGTCAAAGAAGTGTTGTATATATTAAGTGAAAAGACACATAGTTTATATAGTAGTGTTCCTAACAGGCCCCCAGCAAATGGGAAAGGTTGCTATAATCAGTTCTTTGGTCTCGGAAATGTTAATATGTTAATTGAATTTACAAAAAGGATTAGATGTTGGTGCATGAATCTCTAATCTGTATGTATTATTACTAGTCATGGTCAGTTGCGCTCGGATCCTTGGCACCTGTGTATGGACGTAAAGTCATCAGGTAGATTTGAATGGTAATGTTTATCACCTCTATTAAATATGACATGAATTTTTATGCTTCCTCCTCAAATATAACTCATTTTTAAAAATTTGTTGATTTTTTTGTGTGTGTATATCACACAGAACATCCCAATCTTTACTCATCTATACACCCACTTCCCAGATGGCACCCTCCCATAGCCTCCCTCCCTGCCACTAGAGCCCTTTACTCTGTCTTCCCTGCTACTGTCTGCTGTGGTGTCAGCACCCCCAGCCGTGTCAACATCTAAGTGTTATTAGCAAAAACAATGAGTCTTTCTGTAAGAAACAGTATATCTTAAGATGAAATGGAGATCTTTCTTAAAGGTTAATACCTCATTCAATTTTATGTCTTACAGGGTTTACACTGAGTTCAATATTGTATAACTGTATTAATTCAACTGTAAATGAGTCTTTCTGTAAGAAACAGTGTATCTTAAAATGAAATGGAGATCTTTCTTAAAGGTTAAAACCTCATTCAATTTTATGTTTTCCAGGGTTTATACTGAGTTCAATATTGCATAACTGTATTAATTCAACTGTGAACCTGAAAATTTTATAGCCACTTTTGAAAGAGATGTATCTTTGCTCTGGAAATTGTTATTGAGTATCTTAAAGTGATAATGAACTGCTTCTTCTTAAAAAAATAAAAAATAGCCAGGCGTGGTGGCACACGCCTTTGATCCCAGCACTTGGGAGGCAGAGGCAGGTGGATCTCTGTGAGTTCAAGGCCAGCCTGGTCTACATAGTGAGTTCCAGGACAGCTGGGGCTACAGGGAGACCCTGTCTCAAAAAGACCAAAGAAAATTTTTTTAATTTAAAAATAAAAGAAAGGATTAACAAAGAGAATTTGCCCTTTATTCTACAACTAGCAATTTTTAAAAACGAGAGAATTGATTAATATTAATAGTTTAATGTGTCCTGTGCTGTTAAATGTTGCTAAGTTTGTACATTTAGACCTAACTTGTATGAGTGTGTGTCTCTGGGTATTTGCATTCTTGTGTGTAATTTACCAGAGCTGGATTGCATGATCTTTAGGCATTTTGTGCATCTTAGCTCTGTAATTCCATAGATACAGGAAAAGCTTCAAGTCTTTAGTAGCGCCATCATTGTGGCCGCTTGCCCTCTAGTGGCAAGAACAGAGACAAATATTCTTATGGAGAAAAGTTTCATGTCCACACACCCATCAAAAGATGATAAAGGTTTCAATGAATGCTCATGCTTACTTCAATATTATGTTCATTGTACATATATGAAAACTACTATTCTACCCACACAAAAAAATTAACTGCTTAAAACAACAAATATTTATGGACTTCTGAGGGTGAGGATTTTACAAACTGTTTGGAACAGCTCAGCCAAGAACTTGTGCCTGGGGCTATCTCACAAGCTCTATTCAAGGAGTAGCTAGGGGTGCAGACATCTGAATGCTCAAAGAGAACAGAGTGCTTGCTTCTAAGCTCTTGTATGGTAATGCTGAAGTGAGGCTTTGGTCTCTCACCATGGGGACCTCTCCCTGGACTGTCACCGTACGGCAGCTGGCTTCCAAAAAATGAGTGAAGGGAGAGAGGGATGGAGGGAAGAAGATGAGGAGGAGGAGGAAGAGAGAGAGGAAAAAAGAAAGAGAGAGAAAGAGAGAGATTGAGAGGCAGAGAAATGACATGAATGTCTTTATGACACCTGCTCCTACATCTAGTGATTAGGATTTTAGGATGATAATTCCTCTTATTTACTTAAATGACTTTAAGTTGATATTTTTGGAACTCTTTTGAGACAGGGTCTCCCTGTAGCCCTAGCTGGCCTTGAACTCACTATGTAGACAAGGCTGGGCCCAATCTCAGAGAGATCCACCTGCCTCTGCCCTCCAAGAGCTGGAATTAAAGGCTGGTGCCACCATGCCCAGATTTAGGTTGATTTTTCAGAACTTACAAAGGAGCCCTGAGAAGTACTGCTATATGCAAGTATCTAAGTCATACTGGAATTCTAATGGCAGAAAGTGTGGCTTATTTATCAGTGTTAAGAAGTTTCTTGGCCTCTGTTGGGGAGGTCTACTCTCAGAGGTCTTGGTGCTCTTAAGATCAAACCCAGGCTCTTGAGACACTCCACCCATGCTGCTTTAAGGAGTGTCAACTTGATAGCCAGATATCACTAGGGTTTCGTTGAAGATTGTGGAAGATTCTTATGTATACCCAAATATATGTGCTTTTCTGGGGAAAAGTCTAGAGACTTTATCAGATCAGTAAGGGGACCTAAGCAGGTATTATCATTATGGGGTAATAAAGTATAATAATAAAAGTTTGAACTCAGGATTGGGGAGATAGCTCAGTGGTTAAGAGCACTGGCTTCTCTTGCAGAGGACCTGAGTTTTATTCCCAGCACCCACATGGTGACTAACAATCATCTGTAACTACAGTTCCAGGAAATCTGATGTCCTCTTTTGACCTCCACACTTATTGCACAGCATGGGCATACTTACATACATGCAGGCAATACACTCATACATATAAAATTAATAATAATGACAATAATAATAATAAAACTTGAACTCTCACATCTCCCAAAGAGTCAAGCAGCTGGACTTTTATTATTTATTTATTTATTTATTTATCTATTTATTTATTTAATTAATTTATTTATTTATAGTGTATGTGTATGAGTGTTTTGCCTGCTTATATGTAAGTGCACTGTGTGTGTGTGCAATGCCAATCATGGCCAGAAGAGGGTGTTTGATCCCCCCCCTGGAACTGGAGCTACAGATGGTTCTTAGCCCCCATGTGGGTGCTAGAAACAGGACCCAGGTCCTCTGCAAGAGCAGCTGGTGCTCTTAACCATTGAACCATCTCTTCTGCCCCAGCTGGACTTTTTAACTGGAGAATTTGAAAAATGAAGTTTCAGTGTTTACTACTATCATGAAGTAACTTGTTTAAATATAGATCCATTAACTGTTTAAAATACTCTATGCAAAAATTTCATTTCATTGCCAGCCATCTGCAGTTGCCTCCATCAAGGGTGGGAGAGGCACATAAATTTAACAAATGACTAAAGCTCTGTTTTCCCCAAAGCACAAATATTCCTCCAATGTTACATGTAGGAATAAAATATTCTAGTTTGTTCTATTTGCATAAAATAATAATTCTCAGCAATATAAATACATTTCAAATGCCACAGATTAAGTCTTGAATATTCATGCATGCATTATAAAACCTTCTGTTGCTATGGTACTACCTAATACTATGAAATGTGTTTCAGCTTTCCTTTAGGGGAAAAGAATATTATAGCTGCAAATTAAATCAAAGCTGCTGACTATCAATAAGAACAATCATGAAGAGAAAAAGAGAAGATTACCCTGTAAGAAGGATAGATTAAATTTCCAATGAAATATGAATGTTTTATTAGCCTAGAGCCCAGAGACTCATTTATAAGCAGGAATAAGCATCTTTAGAAACAGAACATCAACTGTATGTATAAGTTTCGTTGTTTAGGTAAACAAACAGCAGAATTCCAAAATGATGGTGCAAAGTTGAAAGAAATGGAGTAGGATTACCCACCAAGAAGCCCAGCAAATAAATGGACACAATGTCAAACTACTTTCTAAAGATTTATGGTTATTCTCATACATTAGTTCTGTCTTCAACCTAGGCCAGGGAAGCCTCTCTATAGTGGGCAGCAATGCAGACATGCATAACTGGTCAAAGTGCTGAGAATAAGTGACTGTTGAGTGCTCAGCCCTGAATAGAATGTCTATACCAACACCCTCAAGGCTCAGGGAATATCACAGAAGAAAGAGCAAGAAGAATGTACAAGCCTGAGGGGGCAGGAAGAGTGCCAGGAAGTGCTATCCTTAGTCATGACATGGCCCAATGAACTCACTGCAGCTATGGCTACCTGGACAATACTTGCACAAGGTCAAGCCAGCAAAATCAGTTGATATTCTATCAAGCAGCTCTAATTGGACTCAGTGGGTTATTAGTAAAGAAAAAAGAGCAGTGGTTACTACATGGTGCTACATGAGGGCAACACTTGAATAAAGACAGCCCAACTCCCAGTTTCCATTTCAGTCAAGATGGACCCAAACTGTTCTGAGAACCCATTCCTTCAGAAATCTCTTGAAGCTGTGCTCCTGAATGGGGTTCACTCTTTCCCTTTTTAAAACAGTATATTCAGCATGAAATGGGGAAGTAAAAATGGACCCTTATCAGAAGATTATGTCCTCTCTCACACACACACATTCTTACATTATTCTGGGTCAAGAGCAAGGAAGTGTCATGAGGGATTAATGACATAACGTCAAGTCACAAGAGACACACATGGCTCAATGAACTTGTCTACATTACAAACAACTAAGAAAATATTAACATTTTGGTTGCAAGGTTAAATAGAGGTCATTCCTACCAGAGAGGACATAAGGGTAGGAGTGGGAAGTATTGGGGAAAAGAAAGTCTAGAGAGTTGGGGATGAGTATGATCAAGATATTATTATATATGCATCCATGAAATTGTCAAAGAATAAATAAAATTACAAAAAATAAGCCTAATGGTGTAATGAACAGCTACCCGGGAACTTTGCATTTAATACCAGACAAGTTCTTCCCTACATACACCAAAAAAAGAGAAAAGAAAAAAGAAAAAAAAGAAAAATGGCTTTGACTTCATTGCATGCTTGGTTAAGATTAAAGCACTTACAGGCCCTTTGAGGTAGAATCACAAAAATTCACTCAGAGATATACAAGACAGTGTTTCTCAGTCTTGGAACTATTGCTATTTTAGATTAAATAATTATTTGTTGCCAAGAGTACAAATTCTTGGGCCTACCTCCATACACTATAGACTGGGAATGGAGGATCCTTTCATCAGACTCAGACTGTCTACAGTTTGAGAAGCAGCAATCTAATTCCTTCATTTTGCTTATTGACTTCTATTTGATAGTTTCACTGAAGTACATACTTTATATCATTAGATGCTTTGCAAAATGTCAATAATTGTTTATATTTGTACTGGTAGTGTGTGAGAATAATCTTTTAGCAGTATTTTTTGCTATTTCCTTTTTGCCAATCTGGTGGGCAAGAAGTGATTTTTCAATCCAAACCCTTTTCTAGCAATAGTCTCATTAATTATCATGCACTTATCCATTCAAATGCGAATCAATTGCTGTTCTTGAGTTCTCCAGAAAACAGATGTAATAAATGTGGGTCCATATACGGAAGGAATCTGGAAAGTCCCGAATTTTCAGGGTGAGCTGGCTGGTTGACAAGACAAACAAATGCTACACTCTGAGCTTGAGGGCGCACTAGGCCGGTTTCCTTCTTGCTAAGAGGTAGTCAGTCTCCTTCTTCTATTCAGGTGCCAACGGGTGGTTTGTGGGCCACTCACGCCTTTAAATGTAAATCTCATCTAAAAACATCCCAAATAATATATGACCAAATATAGGGGCACTATGACCCAGTCAGATTGCCTAGTATTAATTTTTTCACATTTTTGTTGAATGGTTTGTATCTTCTTTCTTTCCATCATTTATTTTAGTCAAATCAATGTATTAGAAAGATTTCCTTCTAATTTCATATCCTTTAACTTTGTAAAGCGATTTCTCTTTATATAAACTTCTTTGGGGCGCTTGTTTGATTTTTAGATGGGATCTCACCATGTAGCACAGGTTAGACAAAAAATCATTGTGTAGACCAGGTTGCCCTCAAACTTGAGGCAATCCTTCTGCCTCAGCCTCTCATATACTAGGATAGTAGGGCACTATGCCCAGCAGCATTTTAACTTTTCAATTATTGATTTGAATACTTTATCATCAGTGAGTGACTCACTATAATTTAGCTAAAAATGTGGATGTCATCATTCTGACAATAATTTTGAATTTCTAATCTTCTAAGTTGACCTTAGGAGACTTTTTAGTATTTATTTAAATTGAACTCATGCTTTCAAATCTAACTAAACAATATTTGAAATATGTTGAAATGAGATTGCCTGTCATTTTCCAAAGAAAACAACCTAAACCAAATCTTTCCCATGCTTAAAGGTTTTTAAAGTTCATAAGCATTCAAATATAATTGGTCAAAATGTTTGATTCTTGAAATTAGATGGGTGAACTTAAGTTTTCTTACCCCACACCATTATAAGGCATCTGTTTGTATATAAAAACTTCCTTCAAAATTGCTTAAAACAAACTCTAAACAAATTATTGAAATATTCTTATTCAATTTGTCAGTTTTACTTTTTATTAGGTATATATATGTAGTATTCCTTCCTTTAAGCCATAATATGAAAGTTTAGTAAATCTTTAAGCATTGGAATCTATTTATCCTGAATAAACTATGTACAAATATTGCAGAAATCTTCAGCCTCTCAAATTCATATAAAGTTTTTTCATCAATTTTATATTACTTATTATCATAACTACTAGCATCAATTTAGTATCTTGCTATATTTTAATCCCATATTTTCATTAAGGGCAAAGAACTGTGTATCTTACAACTTTATACAGCCTTCAGTATATAATTGTAATTAAGATTAAATTTCAAATTAATTTTTGCATTTGGTGCTCTATTTTTATTATCCTTTTTTTCTTTTTTTTTTTTTTTTTTTTTTTTTGAGGATTTCATACATCAGTACTACAATTACATCATGTCTACCTCTGTCCCCCTCCAACTCTTCCCACATGCCCCCCACTCTCTCTCAATTTCATGACCTCTTCTTTATTATTGTTACACACACACACACACACACACACACACACACACACACACCTTCTGCTGAGTCTGTTTAGTGGTGCTTGTTTGTGCAGGTATTTAGGGCTGACCACTTGAGACTGGATAACCTACCACCGAACTCATCCCTGGAGAAAACTGCTTCTCCCTCCCTCAGTAGCCATTGATTGTCTGTAGCTCTTCATCTAGAAGTGGCCTTGTGAAATTTCCCCTGTCCACATTGGCCTGTCAACTGGTGTGGTCATTATGCATGTCTTGTTTAGGCAATGATATTATTGAGATTTCATGGGTTCAGCTTTCTTGTCATGTCTAGAAGACACTATCTTGCAGCAGGCATCCTGGTCCTCTGGCTCACAAATCTTTCTGCTCCCTCTTCCAAGATCTTCTCTTTTATTTCTCACATATAAAGTTACACCCTAGCTGCAATACCCCCTGCTGAAAGATTATTGGCTCCTGCAACTCAGGTAACAGATTTTTTCAATTCACTTACCTTCTAGTCATACAGATCCAATTTTTATCTTGTACTTAGATGGTTGATTGACAACCATCTGAGTTTGACAAGAGTTTGGCAGGAGAATGAGTCATTTACTACTGGAGTAACTTATCATTGGGCCCTGATGAATCTTTTGACAAGACAGTTTTAGCATTATAGAACCTGTAGTGGGGGCCTACAGGGCTTTACACCTTAGACTTATCTGTTAATTAGCTATGTTTTTATATTCCTTTCAGTAATCTTTGGAAAGCATATCTTTGAGAAGATGAACTAGTAAGTTTATTTTAAATTAATATTGAAAAGTCTTCTAAAATCAGTCTAAGAGATGAGAAACACAAAACCCAAGGTAGGTTTTCAAATGGGCTAAAAAAATGACAACAAAATATGGGTAAATTTTAGTTACTTGCCTTCATTATCCCCATTTACATTACAAATCCTCCTCAAACAGTAATAACAATGAAATAAAAAATTTAAAAATATCTATGCAAGTGAGAATGAAAGCCTATGTATAAACGTTTACTATAAACTAAAATGCTACTTATACAAAGAACAATTTAAAAGTGCCTTTCTGCACCCAGCCTGTCCCACTGGTCCTCCTTCCAACATATGTGCAGCTCCTAAGGCATAGCAGCCTTTTGCAAGTTGTAAATCAGTCAGATTGCCTGGACTTGAAGTCTGACTTGCCACTTCCTAGTGATCGAGCTACTTAAAATAAGAATAATAAAAGCCCCACAGCGTTTCTGTGAACATTGAAAGAAGTACTCTTCATCTTGATTTTCACTTGTTATTTGTTCTATTATAAGGAGAATTGGATGAAATTTCTATTGTTTAGGAAACACTCAGGATAAAAGCAAAATTCTTAACATATTCATGCGTTGGAGTAGATAACAAGTAACCATCTGTTTCATACATGAAAACCTATTTTTAAATTTTTTTTTTGAGACAGGGTCTCCCTGTAGCCCCAGCTGTCCTGGAACACACTATGTAGACCAGACTGACCTTGAAATCACAGAGATCCCCCTGTCTCTGCCTCCCAAGTGCTGGGATTAAAGGCATGCACCACCATGCCTGGCCAGAAAAACCTATTTTTTTATGCAAGAACTTCTGGGAAAAAAAAAATTCTCCATTTCATTAACATAAAGGAATTCAAACATATATTCCTTATTTGTAATGCAGAAAGGGCAAGGAATAAAATCATTCATTAAAGAAGTCTTTAGTGTGTCTGAGAACTTTGATATTCTAGAAGTGCAGTGATTTGAGGTAGTGATGAACCTCTGCACCCACGAAGTCAGCCACCTATAGTGTTGGTGTAGATCGGGCTCAGCCATTTGGAGCAATTAGTAGGCCAATCAAAATACAGTAGTCCACACTTGTCCTGAATTTCTCTTTTTGAGGTTTCAGTTACTCAGTTTTGATTGTGGTTCTTCACATGGACAAAATTAACAGTAGGTTACTACTGTGCTACATGCCTTTTGCCATTTACCTAACTTCATCTGATCAGGTAGGCATTGAGCCATCATAATATAGGAATACAGTTATAAGATATGCTGAGATTTATTCCTACAACTTTGATGAAAGCATATGCTGTTTTAACTGTTCTATTTTATTAGTCATTACTGTTAATATTTTACTGTGCCTAATTTATAAATTAAACTGTATCACAGGTATGAATAAGGAAAAACAGTATGTAGGATTCAGTGACATCCTCAGTTTCAGGATCCAGTGGGGAATCTCAGAATGTCTCTCCTGATAAAAATAAGTCTTCTAACCTATTTTTCCATAGTTATCTCTCTAACATAGAAATACCAATACCCCAGAAAATTGCCACCAGAAACAAGGACTTAAAGATACTTACTTGCCTTGAGTAAGATGGGGTCTCACAGCAGTTTTAATTTGTATTTAACTGATGGCTAACAATGTCGAACACTTTTTCAGATATTTCTTGGTCAGTGGTATTCCTTTAGAGAACTGTATATTCAGCTCATTAGCCCATTTTCAAATGGATTATTTATTTTCAATGTTTAATTTTTGCAGTTCTTTATATGGCCTAGATATTAGCCCCCTATCTGATGCATACTTGAGAAAGATTTTTTTTCCCATTCTGGAGGTTGTATCTTCAGCAAGAAAACAAATGTTGGGGCCAGAGAGACAATTCAGTGGTTAAGATCATTGGCTGCTCTTGCAGAGGACCTAGGTTTGGTTGCCAGCACCCACATGTTGCTAACAATTGTCCGTAACTACAGTTCCAGGGGATCCGATGTCTTCTCACCTCCGCAGGCACTGTACAACATGGGTGCACTTACATACATGCAGGCAGTACACTCATACACATAAAATAAAATAAAAAATTTTTAAAAAGCTGGGTGTGGGGGCACATGCCTTTAATCCCAGTACTTGGGAGGAAAGGGCAGGAGGATCTCTGTGTGTTCGAGGCCAGCCTGGTCTCCATAGCAAATCCAGGCCAGCTTCTGCTACAGAGAGACCCTGTCTCAAAAAGACCAAAAACTAAAATAAATAAATAAATAAAATAATAAAGTAAAACAAAAATAGACTATTAAAAAAAGAAAATGTCAGGAAAAGGTGGTGTGGCTGTGGGGAAAGAGGAACACCCATACACTGCTGATGGGAATGTAAACTGGTGCCACCGCTATGGAAATCAGTATGGAGCTTTCTTAAAAACTAAAAATGGAACTTTCAAATGACCAGCTGTACCATTCTTGGGTATATACCTAAAGGATTCTAAACCAACATACTACAGGTATTGTACATCATATCTACTGCTGCAGTACTCATGAAAGTTGGGAAATGGAAGCAGCTTACACGTCTATCAACAGACTAATGGATAAGGAAAATATGGTGCAGAGGCTGGAGAGATGGCTCAGCGGTTAAGAGCACTGGGTTCCCAGTACCCACATTGCAGCTTACAACTGCCTGTAACTCCAGTTCCTGGAATTCTGATACTCTTCTCTGGCCTCTGTGGGCACTGCAAACACGTGCTGCAATTACATACACGGAGACAAAACACTCATACACACAAAATAAAATTAAAAAAAAAATTGGGAGGGTCTTTTTTGAGACAGGGCCTCCCCAGTATCCACAGCTGGCCTGGAACTCACTATGTAGACAAGGCTGGCCTCGAATTCAGAGATCCGTTTGACTCTGCCTCCCAAATGCTGGGATTAAAGGCGTGCGCCACCACGCCCGGCCTAAATAAAACATTTTTTAAAGAATAGAAACAGCTAGGTTCTGTGGCACATACCTGTAATCTGAGCAACTATGGATGCTAAGGCTAAGAAATCACAAGTTCCAGGATGGTCTGGGATACAAAGTCAATCAAAGCAATGTATGGAGATCCTGTCTCAAACATAAAAGGACTAAAGACGAAGAAAAACAAAAAGATATAAGTCAAAATAATACCCAGAACAAAGTACCGTAGTGCCCTCACCTTCACCCCCCCAACGGAAGCTACTTCTGCCACTTCTTACTGTGGAGAAGGATCAAATTATTTTTGTTTGTACTTCCTAAGAAGTTCCGAGGCTCTCTGTTTTCAGTTTTGA
>NW_008346927.1:829774-849974 GCF_000622305.1 Nannospalax galili
CCATGAGTGCTCAGGGGCCCACAGCCCACTTGTTAAAACTTAACAAAAACCAGAACCAGCCTTATCAAAAGGCTGCAGGACAGGCAGGCGTCGGTCAAGCCTCACAGATGAAGCCATAAAGCAAGACAGAACTCCTGACCACCCTGGGGGCCCGATACCAGGAAATCTTTAGAAAACGTCTGTGCTTCTGAGGTCACCTCCCATTTAGCAATCCTATTTCCCCTCAGCCCCGGACCTTACCCCATACCTCTGCATACCTTTGAAATTACTGGTGAAATTACTATGTGTGTTTGAAATTAACCAATAACTGCGTTTCTGCTTCTGCACCCTGCTTCTGCCTTATAAAAACCCCCTGAACTCAACCTGGGGCGCGCTAGTCCTCCGAGGAGACTTTGTGCCCACAGGTACCTGTGTCCTGAATAAACCTCTTGCTGTTGCAACCCAAAGGCTGTGACTTGTCCTCCGTGGTTTGACTCTTACAATATAAGTCAAAATAATACCCAGAACAAAGTACCGTAGTGCCCTCACCTTCACCCCCCCAACGGAAGCTACTTCTGCCACTTCTTACTGTGGAGAAGGATCAAATTATTTTTGTTTGTACTTCCTAAGAAGTTCCGAGGCTCTCTGTTTTCAGTTTGGACTATAAGGCCACTAGAAAATCATGAATAAGACCTACTCCAGTTGTGCGTGCTGAAAACTACAACTCCCAGCATGCATTCGACCTCCGTGGTTGCAGTGCATCCTGGGAAAAAGGGTTCAGCTCCCTATTGGCCACGCAGGTGAAGCAGGGCAGATAGCTGGATTTTAGCGTTGGGTACCTGGGAGCCAGATTTTCGGGCGGAACTGTTTTGCGCTTTGGGCGTTGTAGCCGGTGCGATTAAAGAACGGCTTTATTTCCGGTCTACCGGAAGCAATTTGAAAATGGCGTCTTCCTCTTCGTACGCGTCTGCTACAGCAGCTGGGAAAAGTGAATTTCGCAGGCAGAAGCGGAAGCCGGAGAACCAAGGTGAGGTGGAGGGAGAACCGAAGCCTGGAGTCGGTGGACGCTGAAGTCGAGTTTTATTTCCTTGGCCGCGGACTTGTAGAAAGCCGCTTTTAGATGTTAAGTGTTGGATGTGGTTGCTGATAATGGGGGTGGGGGGGTGGGATGGGCCCTACACGTGTTTACACCTCCTTGCTTTTGCCGGAGGCCATGCCTGCGGAATACCACCTCTGTGGAATAGGTCCCCGGGAACCGGATGAGGATTCTGAAGTTTCCCAGGGCGCTTCGGGTCTTGCAGCCCGCAGGACAGTTGTTGGCAGGGACAGGATCAGATCAAGTGGGGTAGCCATAGGGAAGGGGCGGGGCGGACATAGTACTGTGGGGGAGCTAGGTGGGTAGTTGGTCAGACCTTTTTTATCGAGTTAGGAAAATATTGGACGACACAGCTCTTAGTCTTTGGACTGCCTTCGTTTTGATTCCTCTCTCGGGTTGCATTAGTAGTTTCGTTTTACCTACCTTCAGTATGAATGATTAAGAGATACTAGAGAAATAGATCGGAGTATTGCCAGCCAATCTTGCAGGGAATGTTAAAAACTTTAAACTCTGATTCTAGGTGCATTGGAATGTATTAAAAAGTTTTAGGTTTTTTTTTGTTTGTTTGGTTTTTTTTCAGTCTTTTTGAGACAGGGTTTCCCTGTAGCCCCAGCTGGCCTGGAACTCACTATGTAGACCAGGCTGGCCTTGAACTCACAGAGATCCGCCTGCCTCTGCCTCCCGAGTGCTGGGATTAAAGGCGTGCGCCACCACGCCCGGCAAAAAGTTTTAATTTTTTAGACAGAGTCTCACTATGTATCCTTGGCTAGCATCATTCTCACAGAGATCCGCCTGCCTTTGCCTCCCGAGTGCTGAGATTAAAGGCTTGTGCCACGCCCGGCTGTTTTAAGTTTTTAAATTGCGTTTAAAAAACTATGTGTAAAATACAGTAGGCACTATAGATGCAGTTAAAAGACTAAAACTAACGCCTCAGAAACTGGCACTCAGACTTTTAGTAGGGTTAACCATATCCCCAAAGGTCCCATATGCCCATCTCAGAACTTTCTTTCCTGGTATGGGGAATAACTAGTGCGAATCATGTTGAGCAATCTGTTACCTGTCTTCAGCCTTTATCATCGTTAACAGAATGGCTTGATTTTTGCCATTTTACCACTGGTGGACATTGGGGTTCTGCCCACTGCTTACTGTTCTAAACAGCAACTATAAACATCTTTCTGCATGTCTTCTGCTAATATCTAAGGGTATACCTGTATCCAAGGATTGGAGGCGTCAAATTGCAGGTTGTGTTCAAACTATCATAACACTTTCCAAAAGGACTCTGCTGGTTTTGACTCTTACTAGTATTAGATATGATTTCTCATTGCTCTAAGCTTACACTAATAACTTATTTCAATTTTGTGTATCTGCTGTTTGGTAGGTAAATTGCATCTGGTTGTAGTTTTAATTTGAACTTCCCTGATTACTGATGAAGTTGCAGTTTGGGGCTATTTGTACTTCTCTTGTGAAAGCCTCTTTCAATTCTTTAGCTGGTTTATTTGATTGCTTGTTTCAGGCCTGGGGTAGGTGGCCTCCCTCACCCACCAACTCTTTACAGATTGATAGTATTTGAAACATTTAAATTGGATAGGGACTTAGTCAAATATGCATTTTAAGTTATTAATGTCTTAGAATTTAGGTTTGCATCTAAAAAATGTTAATGGAAAGTGAATGGTGATGAGATAGTTTGTTCTCTGTACTTTGAACCAGAAAAAGCAAAGTGAATGTGAGTAGAAGCAGCAGAAAGCAGGTTCCTCAATTGATAATATGGGCTAAAGACATGCTTTTCAAATTTAGTAGTTTCTGAAGTTCTTGGTGAGATTAAGAACAAATTCCTAGCCCTCGTCCCAGAGATTGTGATTCACAGTGCCTCCAGTGAGCCCAAGAATTGCACTTCTAACAACCTCCTACTTGTATGCTAATGCTACAAGTTTATGGATCATATCTTTTAATTTTTATTTATTTTTATTTTATCTGTGTAAGTGTTTTGCCTGAATGTGTGTAAGTGCACCACGTGTGTGCACTGCCCATGGAGGCCAGAAGAGGATGTCAGATCCTCTGGAGCTGGAGTTTGGCATGATTAATGGCTACCATGTGGGTTCAGGGAACCTAATCTGGGTCCCCTGCAAGAGTAGCTCCTGTACTTGACCACTGAGCAATCTCTCCAGTCCTATAGATCATCTTTGAATAGAATTGAAGTGTAGCTATTCAACTTGAGCAGTTTTTTAAAACCCAGGACTGGGAGTTTTAATAAGTGACACATGGCTCTCAGGAGGCATTTCTTTTAGTAAAGGGTGTCCTAGATGAATCAGCTTTATGCCTCTGTAGGTCTTTTCCTATATGGGACGATAATACTGGTTCTTTCTAGCTTCATATTGCCATAGCAGACATGTAGAAAGCACTTTGGGAAACCCAAAATCCTATACCAGTGATTACTAACTGACATATACACACATGCAAACACACACACACACACACACACACACATACACACAAACACACATACACATTCACACAGGTATATAAGTTTATAGCTTTCTGCCAGATATATCCCAGTTAGTGTGGATCAGAAGTAAAGGGCCCCTGCCCTTGAAGAACTTGGTCCATGAGGCAGTTCCAATGCATCCAGTTAGTTTTGTACAGCATATTGATGATAATGGCAGAGGCACATCCTTTGATTGTTGAATAATATAAAAAGCAGGAAGAGGAAATGTAAAGCATATATTGGGAAGCTTATGAATGTGTGCACACAATGTTCATCAAGTGTCCAGAAGACCATTAAAATGTGATATGTACATGTTTTCCCTTCTATAGATGAGTCAGAACTCCTCACTGTTCCTGATGGATGGAAGGAACCAACTTTCTCTAAAGAGGACAATCCCAGAGGACTCTTGGAGGAAAGCAGCTTTGCCACCTTGTTCCCAAAATACAGAGAGGCTTACTTAAAAGAGTGTTGGCCTTTGGTGCAGAAAGCCTTGAATGAACATGTATGCATTTTAAAAAATGTTTTATTTATTATTTTTTGCGTATGAATGTATTGCCTTCCTGTAAGTGCACCCGTGTCATGCAGTGCCTTCGGACGTCAAAAGAGGGTGTCCAATTCCCCTGGAACTGGAGTTATGAATGGTTGTTAATCACCATGTGGATGCTGGGAATTTAACCCAGGTCCAGTGTGAGAACAGCCAGTGCTTTTAACTGACAAGCCATCTCTCCAACCCATATGCATTTTTTTTTTTATACATTTAGATTTTGTTCTTCCTTATGCCCTTAACTTTTAATTTTATTTAAGTGTATGTTTGCTCGTAGATGTTGTTTTCAGAGGTGCTGACATAGCTGGTTAATTTGGTTCCTTCAGCATTTAAAACAATCTAGATAAGCTTTATTTTTACAGTGTATTGATTTATTTATTTTTATTATTTATTGTGTAAGGAAGAGAAGGCACACATTCTGGGATAAGATAAGACATATATTAAATACACAAGTCAGTTGTGATTATTCATTACAATTTTCTTTTTCATTTATTTGAGAAAGGGTTTCCCTGTAGCCTTGGCTGGCCTGGAACTCGCTATGTAGACCTGTCCTGGAACTCACAGCGCTCAACCTGCCTCTGCCTCCCAAATGCTTGGATTAAACGTGTGCACCATCATGCCTGGCCAGTTTATTCTTTTAAATTTTGTGCATAATAAAGGACTTTGAAAAATTTATATGGTTTACCTTTGTAGAGGTTTCTCCAACTGTCTAAACTACCCTTCTGCTGTACACATTTCAGAATCCCTTTCCTGGCTGCAATAGTTACCTGCCCAATTTGAGCCAAGCCATATTTTAATGACTTTTTATTTTAAACAAAACATGTTGATATATTCATCTTTTCCTTATTTATTTTCTGCTGTCAGGTTCCAGAACAGTGCATTTACTTTGTCTTTTTTGAGGTATATTAACGAATTGAAAAGTCAATTTAGTGGTTTTATGAGTCTTTAAAAGCAAATGTATCCCTTGTGGTCAGGGTACTTGTCAATGTCTAAAGCTGATGGTTCTTTCTGTATGTGTGTGCCTGCATGCATGTTTCTGTACTAGATTTTGATACAACATGTGCTGCTTACTCTGGAACTGTTCTGGAATTAGTTGTACCCATTGGGGCAGGGTACCTCAGTAAAATATATACTTTTTAAAAATAGTTGTTCGTATCTGAGGTCCAGCTCATTTTTTTCCTTGTAACCTTAGAGACCCAACTTTTTATGTTGAAATGTTCATTACTCACAATATTGAAGGATTCTGATTGTGTCACAAGACACAAAAGAGCATTTTTGTTTCCTTTGTTAAAAATCTAGTTCTTGGGGCGGGAGAGATGGCTATCAGTAAGTCCTTGCTATGCAGACCTCAGGAGCTGAGTTTAATCCCCAGAATCTGTGTAGAAAATGAGCATGATGGTTTGTAATCCCAACGTGGTGGAGATGGAGGCAGGAGGACCCCTGGGGCTCGCTGGCCAGCCTATAGCCTGCATGTCAAGCTCTAGGCCAGTGAGACACCGTGTCTCAAAAACAAGGTATATAGGATCTGAGGGACAATACTTGATCCTGACCTCTGACCTTCATATGCACCAGCATGCTCACATGCACCCATACACACATAGAAGATTACTTTAAAAAATAAAGCCTAGTTCTTGCATTGAGAGCTAATGCTTCTCTGCCCTAATTATTGCTTCTTTTTGAACCTGTGGTAATTTGCTTTTTCTTCGCATTTTCAGTCCCTTAGCCAGTTAGAACGAAATTTAAAAGGAAAACTTCTCAGTCTTGGTTCTAAGTGCATCAGCTTATATTCTGTATGAAGCATGAAGTATTCATATTTTTATTCATATTTGTATTCTGTTTGAAGTATGAAGGTATTCAAATAACTCATTAACTGCTCAGTTTATTCAGGAAGGGAGTTGATAGGATTTGGAAGTTAGGTTAAAGGCATAGAAATAAATAGTGTGAGTGGGATAGGCTTTATAATGATCTAAGCTGAACCCACTTTCGGACCTTTCCTTCTTTTCATAGCATATTAATGCAACTCTGGACTTGATTGAAGGCAGCATGACTGTTTGTACTACAAAGAAGACTTTTGATCCATATATCATCGTTAGGGCCAGAGACCTAATAAAGCTGTTAGCAAGGAGTGTTTCATTTGAACAGGTAAATCAAGGATTACAGAGATTTTGCTTTATTTGCATCTACGTTAGATAGCATGTAATACTGAATCTCTCCCTTTCTGCCCCACTCTACCTTCCCCTCCCTCCCTCCCTGCCTCACTTTACCTCCCCTGCCCTCCCTCCCTTGTCCTCCCTCACTTACTCTAACTACCCTTCCCTCCCTCCCTCCTTCCTTCCCTGCCTCTCTCTACCTCCCCTTCCCTCCCTCTCCTGTGTTTATGTTTAAGCTTAATTAACCTTTTTTTTTTCCCCCCCTGTGCTGATTTTTTTTGCTTTGGTTTGGTTTGATTTTGTTTTTTCCTAAAAGGCAGTACGGATACTTCAGGATGATGCTGCATGTGACATTATTAAAATTGGTTCTTTAGTAAGAAATAAAGAGAGATTTGTAAAAAGAAGACAGCGGCTTATTGGTCCCAAAGGATCTACATTGAAGGTATATTTTTATTTATTTTTTGGTCAGTCAGTGGAAAACTTAAATATCTTTACAATTAATTTTTCAGTGTATTGAATTTCAATTTACTGTTTTGATATAGGCATTGGAACTCTTAACAAACTGTTACATTATGGTTCAGGGAAATACTGTTTCAGCCATTGGACCTTTCAGTGGCCTAAAAGAGGTGAGAATTATTATCTCATATTCAGAAGATAGCAAATTAAATAATTTGATTGTAGTTGTTCTTTGGATAATGTTTTATAATTATTTTGTATTTTTAGAATGTACTTTGTTTGATTTCTCATTTGTAAATACTTTATATGCCATGTAACTTGAGGGCATCCTCACTCCTGGACCTTGACATATTTGGTGACTGTGGGGACATGAATTTCTTAATTAGGTCTGTACAGTACCCCTTATAGAACTGAAATAGGTATTTCAGATCTTACTCTGTAGCACATAGAAACCTGCTATCCTTAACATGTACTCAAGTGATTGAATGCCGAGATCTCATTATCTGTAGTAATGCGTACCACCAGTAGAGGTCAGACTCTTCCCTCAAGCTATGCTTTCTTTTGTTTCAATTTTAGTGCTTTCATGAACATTTTCTTTAACTTGTCAAATGTTTTGAGGAAGTCTATGGAGCACATATTGATCTGTTAGCTCCTTTAGAGGCAGTGATATCCAGATCTGGCTGTGCAGGTTCGCTTCCTTCCTAGGAAGCCTTTCATGGTAATTCTGTTGACTCTCTTCTAAATTGCCTACTTCTTTTCTGATGGAACGATAGTAAACATATCAAATACTTTATAGTTATTGTAGATTTTGAAATAAATTATTTAATTTGTATAGTAGACCTGTGTGTGTGTATGTGTGTGTGTGTGTGTGTGTGTGTGTGTGTATCATCGCCATTTTGCAAACGAAAAGGCTGCAGCAGGGAAATTAACTGAATCTTACATGATGTGGCAGTCCGAGGAGCTTACCTTTTTTTCCTTTTTTTTTCCGGTGCTGGTAATTGAACCTCATGAATGATAGACAAGGCCTCTGCCACTGAGCTATATCCCAGTCCCAGGACTGAACCTTCATTTTCTGACTCTAAATCCAAGCCCTCTTTCCTAAATCACTAACTGTTATATCAGTTATGTGTCATATTGTCACAGTAATAGAGAAATTTTCTTGTATCCAAGAAACATTGACTACTATAGATCTGGAGGCCACTCAGAACAATTGAAGGAGTTATATTCAATGTGGTGGTTAGCTCCTGATTCTGGGATATTTTACAGTAGATTAATTATCCAGTTTATCGAAATCTTTGGCTACTTCATCTTCCTTTGTTTTAAATTTCAGGTTCGAAAAGTAGTCCTTGATACAATGAAGAATATTCATCCAATTTATAACATTAAAGTGAGTATTAATTTATGCTAATAACTAGTGACCGTCAAGCTTCTTTTAACCTTAGAAATTTTTTGGAAATTAAATATTTTACGAAAACCTAATTATATTGACAGGTATCGCAAAGCTATTTTGTGTGAATTGGGGATAGAATTCATCCTACTTAATTCTCCCTCAGTTTTTCTTTGAGGCTGTGTCTCCAGGGTAAAAACTATTGAAAGAGATACTATCATGTATTGTATAGTTATAATGTAATGAATTAAGCCTCATCAGACTGATTAGAGACTTTCTTATATTGTAAGCCCATAAAGATGTGACCTTTTAGGGTTCTGCTTATTTCTGTCAAAGAAAATCTGAACTATCTCAGATTGCATTAAATAAACACATTGTAGCCTCTTTTGAAACAGACCTGTTATGTCTTTGTGTGCTCAAAGAATATGATTGTACTTGGAATATAGCCATCGTATGAGCTCTTTAATGATCAGTACTTGTTGAGTAATTCATTTAAATTTGATGAAGTTAGGAAATCAACAAGATTGGGTTAAAGTAAGTTACTTGGGGACATTTCCTATGGTACCTTAGTTGCTACTGAAAGCTTACAGCAATCACCAACTAATTCAGACCTCTCTCTGCTGTTATTAAGTTGAATTCTAAAAGTTTAATGAAGTCATAATTGGAAAGCTGAGTTCATTTCAATCTCATATCGTTTTCTGCATTTACTCTAGATTCTTATAGTTTTCTGATGTTTGGCTATAATAATAACCATAATTACAGTTATTATTCCAAGTACATGTTTAGAATGATGTTCTCTATTTGTGCAATTGGTTAATTCTCTTGAATGTACTAGGATCTAGACCCTTTTAGGTTTGTAGAAGCAATGTTAACAAATACATGAATTTTGGAATTAAATTTTGAAATTTTATTTTTATGTATGTGACTAAAGACATTAATGATTAAACGAGAATTGGCAAAAGATTCTGAATTACGTTCACAAAGTTGGGAAAGGTTTTTGCCACAGTTCAAGCACAAAAATGTGAACAAACGCAAGGAACCAAAGAAGAAAACTGTGAAGAAAGAGTACACACCATTCCCACCACCACAGCCGGAAAGCCAGGTCAGTGCCAACTGTGAGCCAGAAGAAACTACCTTAAAGTCTTCAGAAACGTCATTGAGGGTAGTTTTAGTGGAGTGTGTGTGCATGTGTGTAGAATATAAGAAATTGAAGGTAAGTGTAACTAGACATTTTTCAAGCTAAGGGTCTAGAGAGTGGGATCTTTACAGTGAGGAAACTGTCGGGGTGGTTGGTGTCAGTTATGTAAATGTTCTCTAAATAAAAATAATTTCAGTGCTTTAACCCACAATAGTTTCTGTTTTGCTTACCAAGATTTTGTGACCATGTGTTATATCACTTTAGAAATCTTCAGCTCTAACATCTGTCTTTTTGCTGCTGTGAATTCCTTCCATTCGCCAGCTTTCTTCTGCCTTGGTTCATCCCTTTACAGCCATGGCCAATATTTCCTTTTCTTTGTTGTCCGTGTCTCTTCCCTTGCATGACCCTTTTTCTTTCAGTTACACCTTCCCAGAACACTCTAAAACTAAGTTAGGCCAAAAAACTTTGCTAAAATGTGGCCACGAAATTAAGGTGTAGAAAAGCCCTATGTTTGGATTAAATTCACTACAAATTTGTATTTCCTTAGTGCTGGGTCCCCACCACTAAGTGGCAACTCCTGGTGTCTTAGTACCTTCCCAATCAGAGCATTGGAAAAGAATTCCTTCAGCTTTCTTTTCTCACATATTTTCCCGTCTGCATCAGTCCTTTCTACCTGCTGAATGTGATCTCCATCTGCCTGGGATCTGCTTGCCTTATTCTCTTCTTTATTTGGGTCCTAAAATCTTCAGTCATTGTTCTTTTCTAATCAGAATAGAAACACTTTTCTGGCTGCCATCCTGCATTGGCGTTTTCAGGGAAGGTCTGGTACGTTGTTGTGTTGTTTCCTTTTTTGTTTCTTTCAAGTTTTTAAATTTTCCTTCTGACTTCATTAGTACTTGTATAATCTCCAGATTTTCTTTTGTTGTTGATTTTTTAGTTTTATTCCATTACGTAGGATATGATTTCAAGTTTTCAAGTTTGTCAGGATTTGTTTTGTAGCTGAGAATATATGGCTAGTTCTAGAAAAAACTGTTATTTGCTGATGAAAATTATATTTTCTGGCTTTTTGGATGTAGTGTTTTATAAGTGTCTCATAAGTGTGTTTGATCAGTAGTATGAGTTAACTATTTTTTCTTTTATGATCTTTTTGTTTGGACGATTAGTCCATTAATGAAACTGGGGTATTGCAGTGTATAGTGATGCATACCTGCAGGCCCCACCCCTGGAAAACTTGACTTCTGACTTGAAGTGGTACTGGCCCGGTGGCCACATAGGGAAAGGTGCTAGGAGCTGGAGCACTCATACCTGGTCCTCACAGCACTGCATAGTCCAGTGGGGTGGAGCTGAAGCGGGAACAGTGATGTTCCTCTTTACCCCTTTCACGGCAGTGATGCCTGAAGGCTGGAATCCAGGAGTCCAGCAGTTTTGGGCTCTTTCACCATGCATCGTGTAATGATATGATACTCAAACCATAGTTGCTTCAGAGCCCTGCTGCGTGTCCCTGTTGAAGAGGAGACAGCAAATACAATAGTGTTCCTTTTGTCCCATCAGTAATGGGTATAAGAGCAGCAGGGGCTTGGGACAGCAGGAACCGCCTGGGAGCCTGCTTTCAGTCCTAGCACTGGCTTGAGAACACATTTTTGACCATACTGGTTTCATTGGGCAAGCACCTTGAAAATGGTGGTTCTCTACCTCTCTATCAAAACACCTGTTTCCCCAGTACAGGAAACCCACCAAGCTTAGATCATAGTCACTCTGGCCAAGTTGGGTTCATCAGGTATCTGACTCTCCCTACTCCAGTGAAGTGCAGTGGAGTGTATGTGGGATGTCAGATATAGGAATGTGCAGTTTGTGGCTCCTAGATCAATCCAAATTCAGACTGTCAGTCCCTTGTCAAGGACGTAGCCCCTGGGGATTCACTGGGAGACGATGTAAGCTCCTTTTTGATGCCACGCTACTGTGCAGGTCTCAGGTTACCTATCTTGGTGGGCTGTAAGCCTTGAAGGCTGTGACGCTGAGGTAGTGAGGATTGTCAGCATCTGCGCTAAATTTGCCCAAACTTTCTTTCTCTTGTCCATGTCCCTGCAAACGAGAAGCCTTTCCTCTGGGCTCTGTAGCATCATTCTGTGTCATTGTTGCAGGCTTTTGGATATTACAATATTATGGTCTCACTCTTGCTGATGTCCTCTGTTCCCTCATGCTCATTTACCCCTAAACACAGCTATACCCCTCCTATTTTTCTCTGTAGAGGAGAGAAGGGGTGCTAAGCATGTTCCTCCACCTTCTGTGTAACTTTCTTGAAACAGCAAGTATCTCAAATGACTTGTGCTCTCACTTTTTCATTGTAACTGTTAAGCAAATTATTTATTTGACCCATCCATGGGTCAATTTCCTCATACCTAAAATGAGACCAATCATGATACTTGTCTCAAGGGATTGTTAATGAAGGTTAAGTTATTAATTCTGGGGTTAGAGAGATTGCTGAATGGTTAAGAGCACTGACTGCCCTTGCAAAGGACCCAGATTCAATTTTTAGCACCCACATGGCAGCTCACAACCATCCATAACTCCAGTTCCAGGGGATCTGACACCCTCTTCTGGCCTCTGTAAGCATTGCACCACATGGGTGCACTTAGATACATGCAGGCAAAACACTCATACACATTTTTTTAAACGTTAGTAATTCTAAGTCAAGCAATGCCTTTCCTTCCTCCCTACTTTTCCTCTTGCCTCCCCCTCCTCATTTTTTTGAGACAGGGTCTAGTCCTGTAGCCCAGGCTGGCCTTGAACTCCATCATCTTACCTTAGTCTCTGAGTGATAAGACCAAAGGCATAAGCAGCTGTACACAGCTTGTGCCTTTGCAGTGTTCTTTTGTACCATATCAGAATGCTGCTTTCATTTCTTCACTTCTCTCAAAAGCCTTTCGCCACTTCAAAGTCACATTCTACCTCCTCCCAGCAGCCGGAGTCTAAGTTCCTCAGAACTCATCCTTCCAGTTTCCTTTCACACTTTTCTGAAATGCTGACCTTTCTTTCATCCTTCCTGGACTAGTCATTTCGTATTCCACAAACCTTCTTTCCTGTCCATGGGTATTAGCCTAGGCTTATAGTTGCATCTTCTGTTGCCTGCTGTATGAAGTGATCATAGAGTCTTGACTCCGATGTTTTTGTCCCACGGACATTGAATTTCTGATGAAACTACTTCTCACCTACATTACTTCTGATGTAATTATAAATACTGTTTCTAATAGATTGATAAAGAATTGGCTAGTGGTGAATACTTCTTGAAGGCAAATCAGAAGAAGCGACAGAAAATGGAAGCAATAAAGGTAAGACTTCTTATGTTTGCTCATGATATTGACAGCAAAGTTCATAGATTTTTTTCAGTTCTTATTTAACTATAAATTGTATTTTACTAATATGTTTCTTACTAATGTAGGTGAAACAGGCAGAAGCTCTCAGTAAGAGACAAGAAGAAAGAAACAAAGCATTTGTTCCACCTAAAGAAAAACCAGTTGTGAAACCTAAAGAAGGTACACCCGTTTTCACTCTTGCCTGGGTATTTTTCACTCTAGATGTGAAAGCCTTTAGCATGTGAGATGTAACTCCAAAGTAAAATTAGTCTCACTCATACTACTGAGGAAATAACTGGGGTGGGAAAAAAAAGAAAAAAATCAGGGTTTTCATCAGTTTTCTTAGTTCATTAACTCATAAGCCCAGGGAAAAGCGACAGTTGAGCTATTTATAATTCAGTAGTGGCCAGTGCCTATTTCCTAGTAACCCTCTGACTGTGTTTGTGTTTGGGTTAGACTCTGTGTTGGGAAAGATATAAACCCAGAGCAGTCTGTGTCCTATGTAAAAATAAAACTAAATGAGGAACTAAGATACTTGAACTCTGTTCCAGGCCTCTCAAAGAGGCTTTTTCAGAACTGCTTCTCATATTTATTTGATCTGTGGCTTAAAAGTTCATCTCTACATTGTCAGCATGGATTTGTCATCATCTTAAGCTAAAATCAAATAAAACTGACAATGATGATAGATCATCTTTTAGGGATATCGAAAAGGTGCCTTTATGCTTTTTCTTCACCTTGTCTGACCTCATTCTGATTCGTCCTTTTTTGTGTTTTCTTTCCTTGTGGTGACTCTTGTTCTCTGTGTCAGAGTAACCCTCCCTCCAAAGCCAAGTTTCCTCCCATTTAGAGGAAACATTGTTTGTTTCTTTTAAAAAAAAAAAAAAAGAAAAAGAAAAACCCCACAAACTACCATTGGGCATATGTAGAGGTTAGAAATGTCATGAGCATAATTTTCAGTTGTGCAGTCTTTCAGTTAAGTGCTTTGATGTACTGCTAGCTGTGTGACCTCATCTGTAATGATCAAAGATGTGGCTGCTTTGTATAGTTCAGGCTTTGAATGTCTGTACCAACCCAGTGGCTGGGTTGTTTGGATGGTACGTCCTTCCTTCCTTCCTTTTCTTTTTTTTTTTTTTTTTTTTTTTTTAGTGGTTTGGAAACTACTTTTAATGGTAAGAAAAAGTTACATCTTTTTAAAAAAATGACTTCCTGTGTTCACACTTTTGACACTGACAGTCTGTTAAGACTACCAATATATAGTCTTTATTACCAGAATCATGCTAAATACTACTAGTCATTTATTAGTCAAACTAATAATTTGGAAAACCTTGTTTTTAAGTTTCTGTTGGTAGATTTTGACCTATAACTTTTGTAATTAGCAAGTTAAAGTTCCTGAAGCTAGAAGGCTATGTTTGATATTTTTCATGAAATATAATTTTACATTCTTTTGTGTGCAGTGTGGAAAATTGACATGCTAGTGAAAACTAATACTCCAAATAGAGACGCTAATGTAGTGCGATCAGGAAAGACTGCCGTTCACTGGCTGGAGTCGGTGTGTGGTCATGCCGCCTTCATCTGTACTTGTATACTTAAAGCATTTTCCTTTTGTTTTCTCAGGTATAGGCAGGCCTTTAACATGACTTCTTAATTCTTAAAAATATACTCTGAGAGTATTGCTTCAAATGTATATGTATTTTTAATTTCTAAAAGGTTACATATATATTTCTTTTAAAATTTTCTAGCTTCTACCGAAACTAAAATTGATGTGGCGTCTATCAAGGAAAAGGTTAAGAAAGCAAAGGTCAAGAAACTGGGAGCTCTTACAGCTGATGAACTTAAGCTTAAGATGGAAGCAGATGAAAAGAAAAAGAAGAGGAAAAAGTGACATTAGAAAGATATCCTGAACTAGAGCTTCGGAGCCATCTCCTTTTGTAAAGGATTTTGAGATATGAAGGCATTTGTTGCTTTACCTGTGAGCGATAACATTCAGGAAAAAATGACCAGAGTTTCTGTTCACAGACAGTATTCCTTCTAAGTATGTTCTCCATGTTGTTTGGAAGAAGGGAGTGCTGGAAAGTGGAGCTGCCTTTGTGTGTTTTGTGCCTCATCAGTTCCCTGGTGGTTTTTACCCAAATATGACTTTACCCAAACATGACTTTAGGAGTAACTTTTGAAAATTATGTAGATTTTTACAGTGAGACCATTGATTGATTATCTGTTGAATCCAACACCGGGTGCCATTGTTTAGTCTTGGTGCCATTGGTTAGTTTTTATAATATTCAAAAGCTTTTGGTTTTGAGGAAAATAAATGCAAAAATTTCACTGCTTTCTCCCATGCTAATGATTAGTATTTTTGGCTTATTCCTTTCTGCAGTTTCCTTCCAAGATTAAGCAGCACACAAGCAGAAATCAAATCCCTGTTACTATTCTACTCTGAGTCTCTGGAAATGGTACCAGAAAGACATCTAGTTGCATAGGAGCAGGGAAATCCGGGTGTTGAGTGGAGGCAGCATGTGAGGAGTAATGATTTCTTTTTCTTTTTGAGAGGCTCTTGCTTTGTGGCTTGGCCTAGCCTGTCTTCTTGCTTCTACCTTCCGGTGCTGATGTTATAGGTGTGGGCTACCTTGCCTGGCCAGAATAATGTTTTTAAACTAGCAAGAGCTACTGTAATTACTTAGAATTATCTAAATGTAGCTCACTCATTTATGGCTTTGGAAACTGAAACATAGTGAGTAGGTTACAGCTGTGGCAACCTGAAACTATTTATTCATAGAAAAGGAGAAAAAAGAGTTAGAAAGGTGAGCTAGTTCTTTTGACTAAGGCTTTATTGAAACATTTTTCTGAAACATTTGAAAAACAGAAATTGCCCGGTTGTTTAAAAAAAAATAAAACCCACATATGAGTAAGTTGCCTCTCTCACCTACCCCCACTGTTTTTGTCCAAAATAACTAAATTAGGATATTTGTGCTTTACAAAAATGGCAATTATAACAGACAGTATTAGAACTATTGACCTAACAATGAGAAAGAGAGACGTGTATCTGTTTCGTAGATATATGGGCCATTCTGGATAGTCAACAGAGTAGTAACCTGTGAAGAAATAAGTGTATGCTGTTAGACATATTCTCATGGCTCAGGAACATAATGCTCAGTGAAACAACTTAAGGTTTATATACATACGTGTGACTTGATCCCGTCTTGGATTAACTGTAAGACCAGAGTTAAGAGAAGGTTAGATATAGGTGAAGCTTCAAGTTTTTGTTTGTTCATTTTAAACCTCAGGCTTTGACCATGAACTTGATTTGGCTTTATGGCAGTGATTCTGAAAGGTTAATGAAGATTTTTTTTTTAATTTTTAAAAATATCTTATTTTTATTTTATGTGTATGTGTACTGCTTGCCTGTAGGTAGGTGTACCCATGTCTTGTGATGCCTGTGGAGCTTAGAAGAGGATGTCCAGTCCCACAGAACTGGAGTTATGAATGGTTGTTAGCTGCCATATGGGTGCTGGGAATCAAACCCGGGTCCTCTGTAAGAGCAGTCAATGCTCTTAACCACTGAGCCATCTCTCCGGCCCCATCAAGATTTTTTTCTACTAACTATTAACTTGATATTTTTAAGTCGTTTTATATGAACTTTATGTAAACTTTTTAGTAAAAGAAACTCATTATAATTGAGAAAACATTTTATGTATCAAAACTACAAGATAATACAGTTAAATTAAAACATTAAAATTTGGAAAGAATGGTTTTTGAGGAATAATATAATTTATTACAGTAAATAATGTAATTTGCTAAAGTATTTTCCTGAAAACAATTCCTCCCTTAGAAAAATGATTCTGTATAGGGTGAGTCAGTGAAGGGCTACAGTTTCTCATCCATTCCAGCACGCCATCAAGTCTTCAGTGAGGCATTTGACATATCAGAAAAACATAATTGTATCTTTTGCTCTGAGCTTTAGATACTGACATTCAGAGCACTAGGAAGAAATAAATTCCCAAATTGTTTTTGACTTTCTTGAAGCTTTCTTTTATCACATAATACAACCTTTCCATTAGTACATGAATTGCTATTGGATGCCTTCTGGGACCCACCCAGGACCTGGTGTGGGGCACTTGGGAGCAACATCTTACCTGGGACTGGGTGTAGTCTGTGCTGAACTTCTGTGAACCCACTACCCTTAATTTCTCTTGGCAATTATATCTATGAATTCACATGTATATGTCCTATTTGTTTTTTGTTATTGTTTTTGGGGTGTGTGTGTGTGTGTTCAGAATATGAAATATTCAACTAAAACAAATGTCCATCCAGGTAATAGCAAAAACCATCTCTTACCATGGGTATCCCCAGGCATTTTGCAGAGTGGTATAGATAAAGCTGCTGAGTGCTAATTGAACTATAAACATCATCTAAAACACGATGGAATCGTTTCCCATCTAGTACTATAATTTGTCAGTTAGAATCTGTTAAATAAAAAAGTTTTTTTCTTACAACTTTACCCTCATAGACTTCATAATACAAGGTGGGATGATTATTACTTTAATTGGCAACCCTGTTATTTAATGTTAGTGCAAGCAAGTGGGATTCTTTCACATAAGCCAACATTTATGTATTTTTTAAACTGTATAAATTGAACTTTATAAAAAAGAAATTAGTAACAGGATTGATATAGAAGGCATTAAACTATCCAAAATAAATAGATGATGTGCTTCAAAATATATAAATACGTGCAAGTTCACATATCTTTCCCTCTTAAAAATCAAGGAGTTTTTATTGTTGGAGCACAGCCTTATCTTCTAGGCTGTATCACACAGGATAGAGACCATCTGAAGTTAGAGCTCAAAAAAACACCACTAACAGTTTCTTATTGTGGTAAATATTGCTAATTAAAGAGGTAACTCATTGGCTTATTTTACCATTATTTTACTATGTGGCAGTGCTGTTGTGTACATTTTCCTATTGAGGAAATAGATACAAAGGGTTGACCAAGGTCACAGAGGCACAACTGTACATTGGACTAGAAGTTGGCACATTGATTCTAAGAAGTGAATTGCATTATAGATACATGGTACTGAGTTTCTTATTAAGACTGATAGAAGTAAAATAAAGAATGGCTGAATTGGATTTAAAAATGGCTCAGAGAACTATCTTAAAAGGTGCTGTTGTACCTGGAATGAAGTTTTTACAAATGTGGAGAAGATAGCAGTTTACTGGAATTTCAGTCTGGAAGGGACCTTCGAAAACATGTACGTAGAAAATGCTTCCAAACAAAACTGCTGCAGTGACACTGCTGACCCCTCCATCCCCAGCTTCTCTCATCCCAGCCTCGCTGCTTTGAGTGGTTCAAGTGGTTCTGTTTGTTACAGATGTAAATACGCAAGAACCACAGGATTGAAGCAATGATTTAACAGTTTCAGGTTTCTCTTCACACCATGGGTAAAAAGATTTCTTAAAGGATACTCAATATAAGAACAATAAATTTCTCTTAAATGTATGTTCAGTCCTAGAACAGTAAGTTACTGGCTCATTACACCTTTCTTGAAAACAGCTATCAGTGTAAAACATACTTTAGCTCTATGGAAAGTCTTTATTGCTAGACTGTTCTAACTGTTCTGTTACTTACTGCATAGCTTGTTCAGGCACATGTCATCTTTTGGGCAGTCACTGCAAACGGCTCCTCTCTCATATGGCCAAGTTGGGTAATTTCCTCTGTAAAGCAGAAGCCTGTCCATTAGAGAATTTTTTTTTTCCAGTTGTGCTTTACTATGAATCCTTGACCAAATCCAGACTAGGATGGGAGTCCAGAGATTGAGAAGGCTAGTAAAATGCGTGAAGAGAGGGAAGCAAATGGAGGGTTGCTAACATTTGTAGAGTTCACTTTGTACGCCTGTATCTATGAACATCTTATAGTCCACACCATCTCACTGAATTACGACTCTGAAAATAGTTTTTATTTGTTTAGCAGATAAGGAAGCTGAAGATCAAAAAGATGAGTAACTTGCCCAAATCACAGTTTATACACGAGAGGAAGAACTCTAGAAATGTCTGACACCCGAGTTGTGCTCTTTCCATTTAATCTGGAGAGTCTATAGCCTGTTGTGATTCCTGCTGTCCATCCAAACACTGTCTGTCCTATGAAAGCTATTATAGTCTGTGTATATTCTCAATATGCCAAGCCTGCCATAGTTTTTATTACATAGAAATTATTTGGCTTGAGTAATGCCCCCCAAAGACACAAATGAGATGGGAAAATTTGAAGTAGGACTTACTTTCATGTAAAAGATGTAATATGAATAGTTATCAGTAATTATTGTGTATAATTATGCTAACATTGTTTTAAGCATCCTTGAATGAAATAATCCTCATAACAATCTCATAAGGGTGTTATTATTATGTGTCTGTTACATAGATGCTGGAGCACATACTATAAATAGCTGACCAAGGTCACTGACAAGAAACTGAATTAATATCTAAATATTTATACTGCTATGTACATCTTTAGAGCAGTAATGATGAGAAGACGTGTATTTATATTGGTGAATCAGCCATTGAATAATTCTTGGAACTTGTGCTTTTGGGATATGGATCTTGTGTCATGGTGCCCTTTGATAACTTGATGAGGCCTGTGGACATTTTTCAAAATAGTTTTTAAATGTGTAAAATAAAATACATAAATTATAAAGGAAACTGACTTGAAAATTTATTTCAAAGTGTTTTTTGTAAAACATACAGTAATACATACGTAGTCATTAAATAAGATATGGGGGTGGAGAACTCAGTAAAGTATTTGCTGCATAACCAAGAAGACCCAAGTCAGTCCCCTGCACCCACATAAAAAGCCAAACACAGTGGTGTGTTTGTAATCCCAGCTCTGTGGAGTTAGAGATAGGCAGGTCCCTGGAGTTCACTGGCCAGCCAGCCTAGCTTAATCAATGAGCCCTAGATCCCATGTCTAAAAGCAAGGTGGAGGGCTGTTGATGATGCCTAAGGTTGTCCTCTGGCCTTCCCATGTGCACTCACCCCACATACATGTATGTGTACCTGCACATACCTACACATACATGCATGCATACCCACACATGCAAAAATCTATCAGGGAATCTAATACAGTTCATTTCTAAGTACAGGTGAGCATAAACTATTTAGAAGTAGCTGCAGCAATAGAGTTTGTTGTAAAAACATCTGATATTCCCAAGTATAGAGGTACAATTAATACAAAATCGGTTGTGGCAAAAAATGAGAATGTTCTCTTGCTTTCATAATGGAAGGAAACACTTTCAGTGCAGATTCATGAAAAATAAAAATTGTTTTTCTAATTCAAGTTCATTGCCTTCCCTCAGTAATAGCCATTTTAAAGTTTAAAAACCCTTATATTGCCGGGCATGGTGGCGCACGCCTGTAGTCCCAGCTCCCAGAGATGGGAGGCAGAGGCAAGCGATCTCTGTGCGTTCAAAGCCAGCCTGGTCTACATAGTGAGTTCCAGGACAGCTGGGGCTACAGGGAGACCCTGTCTCAAAAAGAAAAAAAAACAAAAAACAAAAAAAAAAACTGCAAATGAACCTACCATTTAACTCAGTTATACCACTCCTTGGCATATACTCAAAGAACTCATCCTATTGCA
>NW_008346927.1:850007-877255 GCF_000622305.1 Nannospalax galili
GGCTCCAAGTTAATTTAAGTTGCTTCAAAAATTTAGTTTGTTGGACTTGGATATAATGCAGAGGTAGAACATTTGCCAAGCATGGATGAGTACTTAAATCCAATCTGTGCTGTAAGCATAATAATAATAATAAATTATCCTTGTGTTCATGCTGTATCATAGAAAAGGCAAAATCTGTTAGTGATCTTGGTAGCAATTACAGATGTCCAAAACACACATTAGTCCTGGGGCTATCTCATTGTTGAAAAGCACAATACTCACCAAGTGGATTGAGTTCTAGAATGGTGAACTCATTAATGTTACCTTATTCTTTAATTGTGCATTCCAAACTAAAGAAGAATGGAAAATGCTACTTAAAATTGACAGAATCATTTCAAGAAAATCACCCTACTGGAAAGACCTGGATTTGTCTGGATGGGAGTGATTAAGGCAAAGGGAATTAACGTATTCTGCCTAATGAAGAAGCAGAATATTTTCCTATTTGTCCTAGAAGCTGGAAAGATAAGGGACCCCAGGAAAGAGGGAAGGCAAGATGAGTGAGTATTCCCCAAGGGAGTGGTGCCCTAAGCATGCTCTGTGCTGTACTGTGGTCAAGATTATTTCGTCTTGTGTTTTGAGCCTCTCCTCCACCAGGCCACTCTGAGTGCACTCTATAGCCTTCTCAGTGGTGTCCAGAAGAATAAAGTGAATTCTAGGTGACTGGTGAGTTAAGCACCCTATTCTGAAACAGTCTCAGAAACATGAGAGAAGATACAGGCTTTCTTACAATATTGTGGAACATGAGTGCATGACTTTGTATGTAAGAGTAAAACATAAACCTCAGAAGGCAGGCAGAAGTGAAGACGTGCCTGGCTGGTCTCTTCCTCCCTATGCCCCTCTAACCTCTCCACGCTTTTCGCACACTGATCTCCAAATTACAGCTGATCTGGACACTGCCACTCCCCTACTTAGAATTCTTTGAAGGCTTCCTCTCATGATTTGAATGACATTAAACCTTGTTTTGATGTACAAGATTCTTCATGGCCTGTGTGGTCTTCTTACCTCACTGCAGCAGTCCACACACCTTGCCCTCTGTCCCCGCTTTAAACTTGCCAAACTCCTCCAGAAGTTTCTCCATGAAGTTCTCAAATATGGTTCCCTTGAATTCTTCATGCCTAATCACAAAAAGCCTTTCCCTGCACATAGGACTTTTTTTTAAAGGACCTGCCTATTGATAGTTCCCATTACAGTATTGTTTATATTTCCTTAATTGCTGCTGTTATTGTGCCTCATAAATAACAATTTCAGAAACAGCAAAGACTGACTGGCTTGATTCCTTGAAACTCTGTAAAGAAATATTTGTTGAGTAGATGAATGTCTGAGCCTATTCTATAGAAGCCTTAAAAAATGTAATCTGGACCAGGTGTGGTGGTGCACTCCTTTAATCCCAGCACTCGGGAAGCAGAGGCAGGCAGATCTCTGTGAGTTCGAGGCCAGCCTGGTCTACATAGTGAGTTCCAGGACAGCTGGGGCTACAGGGAGACCCTGTCTCAAAAAGACCAAAAAAAAAAAAAAAAAAAAGTAATCTGAAATTTTAACATAATTCTGAAGGTAGAGTGATTCTACACTAGGAGAATTCACATTTGTACTTCATACTATAAGAATAAAAAATAATTTTGAAATAGTCATCATTACTAGGCATTACCTATAGTTGATGTTTTTAGATAGCTCTTTGTCTAAGTTTTACAATTATATAAATTGGTTGGTACCATTATCATTTAGACCTTTTGGCCCCAAACAAATTCAGAGAATTAATTTGAGGTCACAGAGTAAAGAAACTAACTACCTTAGCCTTTTAAGATGTCATATGAAAAGTTATCACTGGTTGAATTATGGCTTTGGCTACTGTTTCTATTGTTTCCCTTTCCAGATCAGATTTTTAAGTCAAAGACATTCTTTTCTGAAGGACACATGCTTAATCAGAATAGTAAAACCTCTTCTGATCAGTACTTCACAGAGAGAGGGGTTTGTTTCAGCCAATCTTCAGGAATCCAAACAATTCAAGGACAACAAATACAAGGAAAAATGGTTATTTATGGCAAGTGGTTTAAAAACACTAAAATATAAACAACTACTATAAATCTCTAAGGTAATCACTCTGATAGAAAAATGGGCAGAAGCCAGGCTGATCCCAGCACTCAGGAGGCAGAGGCAGGCAGATTTCTGTGAGATCAAGGCCAGCCTGGTCTACATAGTTCCAGGCAGGCTGGCACTAGGGAGACCCTGCCAAAAAAAAAGGAAAATTGGGCAGATGATAGGATTCACCAAAGAAGGTAGCAATGAAAAATTAATAAAGCAATTTTTAATCACTAGTCAGGAAAGAGAAAACTAAAGAAAATGTGATTTTCTTTTTTAAAAAATAATTTTTTTTAATATTTTTTATTTTATATGTATGTGTGTATTGCCTGTGTGTAGGTAAGTGCACCCATGTTGTGCAATGAGGACAGAAGAGGCTGTCGGATCCTCTGGAACTGGAGCTATGGACAGTTGTTAGCTGCCATGTGGGTGCTGGGACTCGAACCTGGTCTTCTGCAAGAACAACCAGTGTTCTTAACAGCTGAGCTGTCTCTCCAGCCCCCAAAATGTGATTTTCCATCAAATGATAAAATATTCAATGCCCAGTATATACATATAAGCCTATATGTATATGATAATATGTGTGAGGGAGTAGTTTGGTACTAGATGAATTCAGAAGTGTTCATGCTGGTATTACTTCTAGGAATTGAATGGAAATGAAAGTGATGGAAGACTCATACCCAACCAGTGAATCTGTACAGAAAGAAAGTTCATATAAAACATGAGTATAATGACGTCTTGGTGCTATCAGCAACACAGGTCCTGGAGCCAGATAGCCAGATCAAAGTCACTGACTGCAGGGTTGGGTGGGTCTCACCCTCTGTCTCATTTTTCTTATATGCTTTGTCATTGGCATCCTTGACTGGTTGTGACTTTGCACTTTTTGCTTCCAGCAGAGCTCAAAGAGGGCAGTGGTCTTCAACACCTAATAAGAATTTTAATCTTGCTACTCTTAAAACTGTGTGTTTATCACATTAGCAAGGACCCCTCTTCTTCCATCCCCTGCCCAGTCCTAAGCAATCACTGATCGACTTTCCATACACACTTACCTCTTCTTACTGCTCAGTTTAAATCAAATTATACAAGAGATGCTCTTGTGGAACTGGTGTCTTCTGCTTGGCACAATGTTCACCACGTCTATGTCTATCTACATTGTAGCATTTATCTTTGCCTTTTTATTATTGAAGTTTTCACTGTATTGATACACTACATTTTCTTTGCCAGCTCATCAGTTGATATACATTTGAGTTGAGTACACCTTTAGTTTTAAATAAACTATCATTTCTTGACCTTTCAGCTAAGATCAAGTATGTTATAAATAAAACTGTAATGAACATTTTGTTCAAAAAAATGTGTGTTTACATAGTGTTTACAAAGGGTATGTACACACAGTATTAATGGAGTGGGTCTCTGGGCAGGGGAATAATGGGCCTTTACTTTTCTTCTTTACACTTTATTATCTATATTTTCTATATTAAAGATAAATACTTGTAATAATAACATTTTTTAGAAGTAATTCAGGTACTTACGCAGGTCCATAGTTGCATATAAAATGTGCTCCATCTCTAGGACAAAATTGCACTGCACAGCCAACCTTGTAACTATCTGCCCAAACAAGGGGAATAATGGGCCTTTACTTTTCTTCTTTACACTTTATTATCTATATTTTCTATATTAAAGATAAATACTTGTAATAATAACATTTTTTAGAAGTAATTCAGGTACTTACGCAGGTCCATAGTTGCATATAAAATGTGCTCCATCTCTAGGACAAAATTGCACTGCACAGCCAACCTTGTAACTATCTGCCCAAACAACCTGGAAGTACAAGAAGATTTTTTAACATCGCAATAACAAAATGAACATTTGATTATGATTAAGCCTTCATAATTATTGTAAAAAATATCCATCCTTGTTGGTTGAACACTTACTAGGGAAATTTTAGGTGCTCAAAACTGAACTGGAAACAAGTCTATGATTACTATTTCAGTACGTGAGTGCACTGGTCTGTTTGTAAAATAAACATGTAAACCATAAGGTGATTTTCAAACAGTACTACTACAGTACAAGTACTATTTTCAAACAATAAAGCAACTTGACAAGAGGGCCTGATGGGGAGAAGGAAGACATCTCTGAAGGAACCTTTGAAACGAGTAATTGAAGATTCTGCAGCACTGAGGATAAACATCAGGGGACCTCAACAATGGACAAAGTGTTTCCAGCAGTCCTCTCAGAACAAAGGCCCAGAGGTGGAATTTGCTTGGCATATAGGGTGGCAGAAAAGGTGGCCAAGGGGACCCAGGATCTACGGGGGACAATCACAGAGGATGAGCTCAAAGTCAGAGGACAGATCCATCATGGAAGTTCTGGTAGGTACCGGGCTGCTGTTTCACAAGTCTTAGCAAGATTCATTTGGTGCATATGAAGTAGAGACTGAGCAGATCCTAAGAAGAAGTAATTGGAGGCTATTTCAGCAGTATAAGGATGAACACATAGTGCGTCACTCGTGGGTGGTGAAGCTCCTGGTTTCAAGTTAATGACTCAGAAATATAGCTGAAGGAATTCACTTTTGTTCTGAGTGTGGGGCAAGTATTTTGGTTTGAGATCTAAGCAACATTTACTGAAATAGATAAAACTAGTGGACAAGCAGTTGAACAGGAGCATGGGCAAAGTGTTCTGTTCAGAACACGTTAATTTTGGACTTCCTATTAGATAAACCGGTAAAGACTGACACATAGCTGCTGGATTTAATATCTGCAGTTCAGAGGACAGGGTAAAGTCAGAAGTAGGAATCTAGAAGACACGAGATTAAATGAGGTCACAGAGGCAAAGATAATAGATAAAGAGGTAAATGAGAACCTGGGAAGAAAACCATACAGTAGTACCAAAGCGCTTGGTAATGTGGAGGGAAACTGGCTCCCTGGGAAGGTGGCTGTGCTGCAACACTGGCCCAGTGCTCAGAGGAGCTCTGGGTTTAGTTTAAACCATGCTGCTGATAGCACCTTCAGTGCTACCTCCTCCTCCTTCAGTGAAGGATTCCAGCTTTTCATTTTTCACTAATCCCTGCAAGTTATGCGGCATATCTTGACCAAGAGTGTTTAATGTCATAGAATGCTAAAGAAACATTTCAGAAAGTAGCTTGTTCTTGCAGACAAACCAGCCATCAAACAACTTCTTATTTACAGTAATACAAAAGTATACTTTAAAATTATTTTTACAGTAATTTTTGAGCCATTTTGTGACAAGCACTGTGCTAAATATGTGAGTACAATGGTGAATGAGCCTGCAGGCCCCAAAATGTAGACAAAAGCGATCATGAAGTCATTTCAGAGTTTTGAGGACCATCAGTGGTTTTAAGACATGATGTGGGACGTTTCTCTGGAGCCTGAGCTGCAGCTCTGCTGAGGACCACACACATGCATCTGCCTTCCAGCATGGAGCAATTTCTAAAGCTGAGTTTAGTTGGATATGGTACCTGACACCTGTGTTTCCAGCACTTTGGAAATAGAAGTATTGTGAGTTCAAGACCTTCCTGAGCTACACAGTGAGATCAAGATCGTCCTGGGCCATGAGTGAGATTAAATTAAAGTTGAAATTACTAAAGTATAATTAACATAATGGTAAAACTGTTCTTTGTAGTGTACACTTTTCTGAATTTAGGCAGAAGCATACAGTTCTATAACTACTATAATATTTTCAGTTAGTGTCTCAGTGTGTCACCCTCGCTGGCCTGGAACTTGCTTTGTAGACCAGGCTGGCCTTGAACTCAGAGACTCTGCTTCCTGGGTGCTGGGATTAAAGGCATGGGTCATCATGCCTGGATACCTGTCCTATTTTAGTCACACTGTTCCCCAAGTTTTGCAAAAACTGAACTTTCAGCAACAAAAATATATAATCTGTTAAATCATTCATATTATTATACTGAAATTATTCTTAAATGTCAGTCTATCTCCAGTGACCTTAAAGTATTGGTAAATAGAATATTAATAAATAAAAATATACCAGTAACAAGAAGATAGCTCTGAATTTATTATATTTGCTCTGCACAGCCACCTATCAATGGCCAGCATGTACAAACAAATTGATTTTCAATAGGAGATGAGTGTAAGAGGGGGCTTAGAATCCCTGCTTTAGGTAACTTTCCACCATGAATTTGAAATAGTAACAGTATTCTTGAATCCCCAGCAAGGTTTCTTCTAAGGATGAAACAGGAGTCTTTAGCCAAACTGTATCAGATCCTTCTTCCAACATGACTGTTGAGACAGTAGATCATGGGCTCTGATCTTTGCTAACTGCTAACCCAAAAGTGTTGGTCCAGATTCCAATACAGCAGAGTCTGAGATATTACTTTATGTTCTAACTTAAGGTACAGCCTCAGAAGTGGGAGTAAGGAGGAGTAAAGCTAGTTTAGGGTTTCACACAGCAAGAGATATGTGGGTTGGTTCTTCAAACAGAGTGAAAGTTTGTCAAAGAGAAAGGAAAAGAAAGAGACGAGGCAAAATTAACCAGGTGTAGAAGGTATACAATATATATGAGCGAGCCTGGTACCATAACTGAATTTTAAGTAAATGTGTAGCTTTTGGAAGAGTTTAATTTACTACAGGCTTGTTTGCCCATGCTTGTATATACAAGTTAAGACATTTCATATCCCTTATCCCAGGGAGCCATAACAAGAAGGGTAAACTGAAGTTTATGTCATATAGGCCTAAGACTTCGGAGACTTCCTTAAATTATCTGAGATTATTTGTAAATTCTTCACTACATCAGGAAGAAAAGGAGGGCTAACATTTTGGACACATGAAAATTAATTTTCAAAATCTAGTCTTTTCCATAGAGATCAGAGACAAACTAGTGTTCTTAATGTCTTCAGGAGACCAATACATTCTACCTTCCCTTTAGAAGAGGGGGCCTCATCATGGGAGACTGTCCAAAAATTCCTGGGTCTAGGAGAATATAGCTATGACAACCACTCTGTAAGTGAGCATGAGGTCTAGCTTTATAAGTTGAAAGCCTCATTCAGTTCCTAGCACAAACCTGTAAGGGAGGTGCTGTTATCTGTAGACCAGCAAATGGAGTCAGAAAAATTCAGATGTTTCCCCATTGCTATTTAGCTAAGAAGAGGAGAGTTCAGATTCACTTATTAGATATGTTGCAAGGCTTTAAATAATATAATATATGCAAGTTATCAAATGAACTATTAGCATCTAGTATTGCCAAGGCTAATGACCCTCACATATTAATTATGTCCATATAACCCAACATTTCCAATCACCATTTCTGGTAATATTGGAGCCTTTTATTTTTATTTTTTTTAATTAAAGTTCTCTCATATTTATAATCATACTAGCTTACTATATATTTTCTTAGCAGCAAGTTCCAGTTTTATCTTTACCTTTAAAAAGATGGTTTCAAGAAAATATAGGGGTGGGACTGGAGAGATGGCTCAGTGGTTAAGAGCACTGCCTGCTCTTACAGAGGACCTGAGTTTGATTCCCATCACCCACATAGCTTCTAACAACTGTCCTTAACTCCAGTTCCAGGGGATCAGAGGCCCTCTTCTGACCCCCATGGGCATTGCACGATAAGGGTACATCTACCTACATGTGTGCAAGCAATACACTCATATACATAAAATAAAAATAATAAAATACTGAAAAGAAAATACAGGAGCATACTTACCTGAGTGTAGTGGCCACAGACCTTTTTGCATTTCCTGGTGTTGAAGTCATAGTCCTTGATTTCATCGTACCATTGGAAGATGGCTGAAGACACTGAGAAGAGGATTAAAGGTCCGTTCCAGATATTTTCTCCCACTGCAGTGAAGTTTGGGTGCAGCCTTGACTTCAGCTGTGGGTTGTGTTTAAACTGACAAACTTTTGCCCATGCTTTTGCGATTTTGGCTAGTGCTGGATCCCAAGACTGCAAAATAATAAGCAACACAGAAGTCAAGAATGAAATCTGTTATTAAAAAATGTGAGGTTGGCTCACAGTGGAGAGATGGCTCAGCGGTTAAGAGCACTGACTGCTGTTGCAGAGGACTGGGTTCAGTTCCCAGCACCCACATGGCAGCTATGAACCGTCCTTAACTCCAATTCCAGGGGAATCCGAAGCCCTCTTCTGACCTCCGCTGCATTGCATGACACGGGTGCACTCACACACATGCAGGCAATACACTCAATACACATAAAATAAAAATAATAAATAAAATACTTTTTTGAAAATGTGAGGCTGTTACCCTGCTAACTCATATCTGTAGACACACTAGTTTACTCTTTAGCACCAGGCTCGTTCTCCCTGTAGCAGGAATTTAAATGATGAATGAGGTGTGATGGGGAGAATAGAGAGGAAGCACTGCCTACAGTTCCCCTGTGCTAGTCTCCAGCTGCTAACCAGGGCTGAGAGAAAGTACAAAATCATCAGGTGAAAGCAAAAGAAATCAAATGGGTATGACTAGGAGCGGGAGAAGTGGCAGCATCCTTGTCTGCAGATGACATGATCTTCTGACTGGAAATCCTTAGACGGTAAGTTCAATGAAGTAGCAGGATGCAAAATCAACATACAAAAATACTGTAACTTTTGTATGAAGTAGTCATGAAAAAGAAATCTGAAAAATAGTTCCATTCTAATATCCCCCCAATAAAATATGTAGGAATAAACCTTACCAAGGAGATGAAAGACCTCTACAGTGAAACACTGAAGAAAGATAAGATGACACTAGAAGATGGAAAGACTGCTCATGCACATGGATTTGGATAATAGACATTTTTTATTTAATATTTATTTTATGCATTTATTTTTATTATATGTGTATGAGTGTATTGCCTGCATGTATGTAAGTGCATCCATGTCATGCAGTGCCCTCAGAGGTCTGAAGAGGCCATCAGATCTCCTGGAACTAGAGTTATGGATGGTGGTGAGCTGCCATGTGGGTGCTGGGAATTGAACCTGGGTCCTCTGCAAGAGCAGCCAGTGCTCTTAACTACTAAGCCATTTCTCCAGTGCCCGGATAATTGATATTTTTAAATGATAGTTATCATTGCAGGAGGTTCATTACAGTCCCCATGAGAACACTAAGGCTTTATTCACAAGCTTTCTAAAATTCACAAAGAAACACAAAATATATGACCAAAGGAATTCTAAGCAAAAAAAAAAAAAAAAAAAAAACAAAACAAAAGACATTGCAAACCTACTTCAAAATATGCTAGATGTGGGGCATGGTGGTACATGCCTTTAATCCTTGCATGGGAGGCAGAGGCAGGTGAATGTCTGTGAGAAGGAGGCCAGCCTGTTCTACATAGAGAGTTCTAGACTATCTGGGCTACAGGGAGACCCTGTTTCAAAAAAAAAAAAAAGTCAATTAATTAAATATAATAAAAATAAAGCAAACGCAAAGAGAAGGAAATATCAGAATGAAGTGACGGCCTGAAGAAAAGGAGAAATATTTTCCCAGCCGTCCATCCACCAAGGAATTCATATTAAAAATGTATTTAAAACAGATAAAAATATATATTTAAAAGTATTAACACCAAAAGAATGAAAAATTCAAACCCACAAATTGACAACTGAACGGAACAGAATTCTCAGAAGTCCAGCTCAGCATCTTTAGCCATTAGAGAAACGTAAACAAAAACTACACCAAGATTCCATCTCACCCTAGTCAAAACAATATCAAGAGCACAAATTCTGTTAAGGATGTTAAGTGGAAAAGAAGGCCTTGAACATTGATGTTGGGAATGTGAATTAGTCCAGTCACTATGGAAATCAGTATACAGTTCCTCAGAAAACTAAATCTGAGGCTTGCTATGTGATTCGGATACATCATTCTTGTGCATATACTCACAGGAGTAAAATTCAGCATACTTTAGGAATATCTACACAACCATGTTTTGTGGCACTAGTCATAATAGCCAAGCTATGAATTGCATGTAAGTGTCTATAGATAGATGAAGGAATAAGAAAAACATGTATGTGTATGTCTGCTCATGACTGGAGGTGAAGGAAGTGCTCAGAGAAAAACATGCTTTGAGTTTGCTAAGGCAGACTGCAATAAAGGGCTGTACCCAGTAGGTTTTGAGTACAGATTGTGAATTTACTGCACACAGTTACAAGCAAAAAAAAAAAAAAAAATCATTCAGGATTACCCAGAATTTTTGACTACATATGCTACAAATACTGATAGTTTACTCACCATGTGTAGCATTTTCCTGGCTGTTGGATTCACTTTTGAGCGAAACTTGTTATGAATTTGAACACACTCTTTGATGAAATCTTCATTTTCGATATCTGGCAAAGTGCTTGCTGTATATCGAGAAGTGGAGACTGCAGAAGCCATCCAGACCATGGAAGCAAGGACCAGCTGCATGTTCCCTCAGGCTGGTCTGGACCTAGAATCCAGAGTCTCGGGTTTCTGATAGTGTGCTCAATTCTCTCCAGTTTTTAGCTGTTTTTTTCTCCCCCATGCTAGGGGTTGAACCCAGGGTCCTGTCTGTGCTAGGCAAGTGCTCTGCCACTAAGCTACTATCCATCCCCCTCTGTCTTTACAGGCAGCTTTACAAAACATAAGACTTCAGTTTTGAGAAGTCTGAAAGCAGAACATGAAGTCATCACAAGTTTTAAGAAATGGATTTCTCCATATATGGCTCGCAGCTCATTCTGTCCTCTTAACCCTGTCTTTTCAGTTCTCAGTGACACAGCACCTATTGCATTACCAGGTCATACCAGTCTTTGAACAGGGGGGTATTTCCAAAGGAAATTCTTAAGTCTTCAGAAATAAGTCTCCACCTAAAGCACCCAAAGACTTGCAAAATGGTTTTTTTTTTTTTTTAATTTTTAAAACCTTTGGTTTTTTGTTGTTGTTGTTGTTGATGTTATAAAAACACATCATCCAACAGTGTGGATACAATTATCTACCCTCCTTATCAGTAGATGTTTCAATCTCCCTGAATCTCTCTTTATCAGTGGATCAGTGGCTGTCTGAATGAATAGATAGCACTGAGCCTTGTGTGTGTGGGTTTTTTTTGTGTGTGTATGTGTTTTTGAGACAGGGTCTCCCTGTAACCCCAGCTGTCCTGGAACTCACTATGTAGACCAGGCTGGCCTTGAACTCACAGAGATCCACCTGCCTCTGCCTCCCGAGTGCTGGGATCAAAGGCGTGCGCCACCAGGCCTGGCTATATTTTTTTTTCCTGTACAGACACAGTGGTAAAATGAATTTATAACTTAGGCACAGTAAGAGATTATAGCAGTAATAATAATAAGCTAGAACAATCATAACAATATTTACTAATAAACTTGCCAGAATCACTACCATTATGCATTGAGGCCCAAGTAAAGTAAGGGTTTCTGGAACACAGGCAGTAATACCAAAAGTTTATCTGATAACTCAGGCACTTATTATGTGACTAATGATTAATGACTAATACAACTGCATGCGTGTATAGCAGACAAAGTTTGGGTTACTTCCTGAGGCAGACCGAGTTAAAATGGTGCAAGATTTCACAATGTTTTTCAGAACAATATGCAACTTCAAACTTAGGAACTATTGAATTCTAGAATTTTTTATTTAATATCATTGAACAGTTGTTGACAATGAGTAACTGAAACACCAGAAAGTAAAAGTGTAGCTAAGAGGGGGCTGTTATGGCTGACTGACATTCTAATTTGACCTAGAATTCAAAGGTGGACCATATGTACACAGGCATGCTTGGGGAAGGAGAAGGAAAGGAGGGAGGGAGAAAGGGAGGGAGGGAGAGGAGAAAGGGGAGTGAGAGGGAGGGTAATTTAACTCCTCAGAGCCAGCCCCAGCTTCTCCATTTACCTTACACTTCTGCAGCAAAAAACCCAGAGGTGGTTTGCCACAGAACAACAGATATGCAAGCCTCCACTTTTAGGAAGGCTTATAGTGTCCCAGGAGTTTCCCCATTGCTTACCTTTGGTCTTTACTGCCACGTTCTTGATAAACATGCGTATGTGTTAAGAAAGAACTTGTTTTCAGTGATTTTTGCTAAGTGGGTGGCATTTTAGCAAATTCATTTTAAAACCATCTTTTTACTGATTTTTTGTACTAATTTTTTAAGGTAGAGATATACTGCCTTTTGTGATAAACACTTTGTTTTGGAAAGTCATGCACAAATTAACACATTACACCGTAGATAAACCTGTACATAGATAAAAGAAAGATCAGAATTTCCCTGCATTATATGTGATTATCACTGCACGATTGGGTAACTCTGTATAGCTGTGTATTTTACTAAAGTTCCTTATAAAAAGTGACATTTTGTTGTAGTGATAATTACATATATGGCATAAAACCTCATCCTTACTATTCTATCCCAGACATGTCTATTTAGATATACCATGGACTCTTTTTTTAATTTCTGGAGGAGAAATGACATAGGATCCTCTATAATTTCATCCTTCTTATTAGAGACTGTATTTGGGCTTCCAAAACCTCTAGGACCTCTTCTCTTTGGAGTGTGGGTGGGTATTTGAGATGGACAAAGATAAGGAGTCCAGAAGATCCAGGAAGGCAGAGGAACTCTAGTTTGTGTCAACTATGGAGGTTTTATTTGTGTTATTTTACTTGGTATAAGCCAGTTTTATATATGCCACTACGCATGAGCTAATTCTGACCCATATCCTATAACCAGTTACACGGACCTATACTCTAATCAGAAATTCACACGCCAAAAGCAGTCCTAGGACTTTAGATAAGGCTATGGAAATTGACATTGAAGAATATGTTCATTAGAACAGGATGTTTAGAGGGCAATATTCACTGGCAAAATAAATAATATTCAAGATGATGTCTTGTAGGAAGATTGAATACATTTTCCTGCCATTGCCTGAAGGAGGTAATTAAAAGTAGCCAAGCACAGATCTCTAATACCACCAGTCAAATGTTCCAGGAAGTGCCACCTCACAAGAGGCCTCTATCCCCTGGCCTGGCTTCTGGGCTAGCTGGTCCTAAGTTTAGAACATCTGTCAGGGAGATTTTTATAAAGCTTATGGTCGGAATGCTTAAGGGCAGAGTGTAGGGCCATGCTTGTAACTGTCTGCAAATGAGTACTAAGACATTTAACAGAATTTCTCCAAACCTACTTTTATAGTAGCATACCTTGAGGCAGAAAAAACAGTGTTTGCTTAACTTAGCTCCACCTGTCTGAGGCTCCCAATACTCATCAAAAGAACCTGATGTTTACAGCTGGGTGTGGTGGCACATGCCACTTGGGAGGCAGAGGCAGGTGGATCTTTGTGAGTTCAAGGCCAGCCTGGTCTACATAGTGAGTTCCAGGACAGCTGGGGCTACAAGGAGACCTTGTCTCAAAAAGACAAAAAAGAAAAAAAAGAACCTGATGTTTGACAGCATGGTAGCTTAGACCAGTCAACAGCAGTGATGGCAAGCACAGAGCCAGGCCTATCAAAGTCACCATCTCACAGGGCTGACACTAAACCTCGTCTGTCCCTCACAAACTTCTCTACATCTCTGTGCCTACATGTGTGGGAATGACTTTTCTAGAAATGCCTCCTGCCTTACTGTTGTAACCAAAGTTACTCTTGTGTTCACATGTTGCATACATGTATATATTGCAAACAATATGTGGGTTTAGATTAAGAATATCTGTGGTTTTGTATGCTGTTGTGGGTCAGTAAGGGTCAGAAAAGGCAAGTTCTTCCCGGATGAAACAAAGATCCTCATTTCTTTTCTGTATCATGCTGGATGCACTATTTAGATACATTAAAAAAAAAAAAGTCTGCCCTTTGTTGGAGGAACCATTCTGAGAGAACTCAGAGGGAACAGTTCATTTCTGGTTTAAACAACTCCAGGACTTTATTTATTTTGGCTGGCACCAGCACAGTATGGCATCCACCACATACATATATAAATAGTATTCTCATTTACAGATGAAAATGCTGAGAGAAAGGACGTTCAGTAACTAGACCAATACCATTAGCAAGCTGCTGACAAAGAGTCTGATTGCAAATGGTTCTTTGTGACTGTAGAAAAGTGTGGTTGCTGACATTTATTATATAACAGCATCAACAGTGATGGTTTGCTTATCAGCCATATCTGGTTACTGCTCTAGGAGGCTTAACCTAGAGACCATTTCCCCAGCCCCTTGGACATTCTATTAGCTACCTACAGCAGTGGGAAGCAGAGAAGGCAGAAGGGTCAGCTTGGTGGGGTAAAATACCTAGGTTTGTCACCAGTGGCCTACCTCCTCCAACAAAGCCCCACTATCTCCCACTAATGCCATCATGCTATGAATTCATCATGAGACCAGTTAAATGATCAGTCCAATGTCCAAAGATCTAGCACCTTTCCCAAAGCCCGTCAGCTGGCAGCCACAGCCTCAATGCATGAGCCTGTGAGAGACATTTCTTTTTCAAGTCATAAAACAATGCTAGGATGATAACTGAATATCATCTATAGCTAAGCACTCAAACATTGCTACACTTACTGTAAATATTTTCTGAAACTGTCCATAGCAACGATATGTTTCAGATATGTTTCAGATATTTAATAAAGGTTCACATCCTCTTGGTGCACTTCTTAGTTTGATTAGAATGCTTTGAAGCTGAAATATGAGTTGCTTGGTTTCACACAAACACGTACCGGCAGCTTCCTCTTTTTCTGTAGAGAGAGTTCTGGCTGCATACTCTGTCAAGTTTCTTCAGTGAATCTACTGGGGCGACCCCAGAAAAGGAATCATATGTTCAGAACATCTGTCAAGGATGTTCTGAACATATGTTCAGCAGTTACATTACCAGATTCCCAGTAGCTTAGAAGACCTTTATACAAACTAAAAATTGTGTACAGGAAAATTAGCTCTCCTGTGGAGAGAGGCTGAGACCTGCTGTGGAGTTACCATGGTAACATTAACTTCCTCTTCTACTCTTAAACCCTTCAGCCACAGTATTATGTCTTTTTCTTCCACTTTTTGGCTTCCATCCTGCCTAGGGAAGACCACTAGGTGCACAGCAGAATATTCTACTCAGTCAAAGAGGGCAGCTATCTTTTGCCTGTTTGTCATAACCTGTGACCTCAGCCATTTCTTTTTTCATGATATGTACTTCCTTATGACTGTGGAATTATATAGGTACATTAAAAATTTTTTAGTAATTTAATTTTACTTTATTTTTTTGAGGCAGGGTCTCATGTAGCCACGACTGCTTTCAGACCTTACTATGTAGCCAAGAATAACGTTGAGCTCTTGATCCTCTTGCCTCTACCTCCCAAGTGCTGGATTACAACACATCTACTAACATGCCTGGCCATAGGTCCATTTTTCATGAGGAATTTGAGGACCAGACTATAACTTGCTCATAGTCACACAGTAAATGAAATAAGTAAAGCAAACCCATGTTGCCTCTTTTCATTATAACAATGGCTTTCAGACTGTGATATCAATATAGTAAATGATTGGTGATTTTAGTTGGTCTTCCCAATGTTTCTAGGGTATGATCATGGCCAGAGAACTAAAATTGTATACCATGGTATATAATTCTTTTTGCTCTGATGACTTCCTCTCCCTGGCAAAGAGCTTAGGCTGAACACATTTGTGTATTCTTATTTTTTGTGTCTGGGGATGTTGGCATGCAAATTCCCTCTGCTTCTCACTACTGCTTCTAGACCACTACTACAAGACCTTCCCTTAGTGATTTCTGATATGTATGAAATTCATTTTGGGGCTGGAGAGATGTCTAGCTTACTATTGAATCAGACATATTCCAGAGCTGAGGCAGTTGTAAGAGCTCAATCGTTCAATTTGTGCTGCCTAATTCTACAGCCACCAGCCATACAGGGTTGTTAAACACATGAAATATAGCCAGTCTAAATTGAATGTGCTCTAAATGCAAAATATACTCCAAATCTTAAAGGCCTGTCATGAAACAAAGAATATAGATTATTTCCTCAATATATTGGGTTTAATAATGCATATTATTAAAGATAATTTCATTTTTTTTCATTTTTAATGCTACTGTAAGAAAAATTTTAAAAAGTGTGGATTACATTGTATTTCTATTAGCCAATGTTGTTTTCAATAAACAATCTATGATTAGTATGGATAATCTATAACTAGCGTGGACTTATGGCCTGGTAGAGTTAGAGCTATGTTCAACTAGGAACTTTGTGTATAAACCTGTATTCATTAGAATATCCTGTTTTTAAAATATTTTATTTATTATTTTAATTTTTGGTGTATGAGTGTATTGCCTGCATGTAGGTAGATATGCCTACAGTGCCCGTGGAGGTCAGAAGAGGGCATAGGATCCCCTGGAACTGGAGTTACAGATGGTTGTTGTGGGTGCTGGAAATTGAACCCAGGTGAGCCATCTCTCCAGTCCCTGAATATCCTGTTTTTCATAATTCATCAAACTAGCTCATAAATTCAAGTTTCTAGTCAATATGGGATTGGACTTAGGAAGATGTAGTTGGCAATGCCACTCTGACCCAATCAAGTGTCCATAGACTTCTGTCTTTGCATATACTTGTATAATAATTAAAATATAGGAATTTTCCTTATATACACAATGAAGTTTTAATCAGTCCTAAAAAATGAAATTTTCAGGGAAAAAAAGGAGGAACTGAAAAAATATTTAAAGAAGTAACCCAGACCTACAAAGACAAATGTCACATGTTCTCTCTCACACATGAATCCCAGCCCCTAATTCTTATTTATGTGTGAGTGTGGGTAGAGACTAGGAAATTAGAAAGGGATTCAATGAGAGAAGAGACACCTAAAGAAAGGTGTGGGGAGGTTAGTACAAGACGTATGATATTAGAGTGGAATTGGAGGATGTGGGGAGTATAAGTTTAAGCAGGGACGGGGGCTGAATGAGGAGGAGAGGGCTGGGAAAACCATAGGGAACCCTGATACTGTGTACATTTTAAAAAGATACTGTAGATACAGGCCCTTCCATTAAAGGATGCTTATCTATGGTAAATTAAGCATTTCTCAATTGAGCTGGGCCTGGTGGAGCATCCCTAGAATCCAAGAGCTCATGAGACAGAAGCAGGCTAACTATAGTCTATTTTTAAAAGATACTTGTTTAATAACTATGAGATGCTTTAAAACACTGATTTTCATAGTTTGGGGTTTTAGAATATTAAATTTAATATTAATATAACAGGGGAATTCTTAAACGAAGACCACTTAGCAATAAGCTATAATTTGATACCATTAAACAGTTATTTAAATCTTAACAATTATACATAAATTATAAAAATTAAAAAACCAAGCTGGGTGTGGTGGCTCACACCTTTAATCCCAGCACTTGGGAGGCAGAGGAAGGTGGATCTCTGTGAGTTCAAGGCCAGCCTGGTCTAACAAAGTAAGTTCCAGGCCAGCTGGGGCTACAGGGAGACCCTGTCTCAGAAAAAAGATGGAAAAGATAAAAATAAAAACTGTTCAAATGGGGTCAAGTGTGAGCCATGCCCTATCTGGTTAGAACGCAACAATGTATCATGACAAGGGAAAGAGGGGAGAGCTGAAAAGTGTCAGGGAGAAGGCTTCAAGAAACAGAAATAAAAAAGAATGAAAGAAAAGAAGGTGGGGGCTGAGACAAAGCACTGCCCCTCAGAGGAAAGAAACTAAGAAATAAGCGACAGCCGGCAGCTAGCAGGGGCTGAGGGGAAGGATAGCTCAGTGGTGCAGTGCTGGACTAGTATGCTGAAGATTCTGGGCTTGATCCCTGGGACCTCAAAAGACAGAAGTTATTGATAGTACAGAAATAAATTGCTTAAATATGGAGTCAATTTCCTGAACTGGAAAACTGTTCTGAGAATTGTCTGTTTTCAGTATTTACAGTATAGATGAAGTACAATACAAGTTAGGATGATCTTCATTTAAAATACCAATAGGGAGACTTCGCTTGCGGTTCTGTTTGTAAAGCTTGGAAGTTACTACTCTGTTCTAACAAGTAAAAAGCTGAAGAGACTGAAAAACTCAGCAACTCTTCTTGGATCCACCAAAGAAGTGAGGACAGAGTAACTGGTTGCTCTCAAGATTAGAGAGACAGACAGGACAGGTTAAAGATAAAGGGGCTTTGAAACTTACCAGGGCGTAGAGAGCAGAAACTGCAGCTGGAAGCAGTGTCAGAGAAGGAAATCTGTAACCAGAACTGGTGAATTGCTGAAGGCGCAAGGTGACTAAGGGTTAAAACCACCACTGGGTCTGCACAAGACCGGGCCTGTAATTACTCAATCACGGTCAGGAGAGGCTCGCAGAGCCCAACCCCCTACCACTGAACCACTGTCTAGTGGCGGATTCTAGGGGAGGGGCAGTCATTCTCTTCAATTGCGTACCAATGGCTGAGCCTGTAAGGCTCCAATGGCTAGTTCCCACTCTAAGATCATATAGAGGGCCCTGGTTAAAGTCAGAGGGTCACAAAACAAAACACAATGACATGAATGTGAGAAAACGGCTTGTAGGGAAGAAGGAGGATTAAGGGGGTTGAAGAATGATAGGAAGCGGGGGGGGGGGTACTAGAATGCATTATATACATGTATGAAATTGTCAAAGAACACATTTAATAAAAATTATAGTTAAAAATAAGCAAACAATCATTCAAGAAAATCCTCCAGAGGACCCAATCAATGGAGCCCAGGGCCCACACTTTTCTGAGTTTACCTCCAGGAGTTCTATTGGGCAGGTCTCCAAAGCAAATACCAGAGAAAAATTCCTTAGCTCCTGGTGAAGGGGAGGGGGGAAAGCAGCTATGTTGAAATGCCCCAGAGCACTGTGATTTTCCTAGCAAGGTCTGCTCTCAGCAGAGGCTATTTAACAAAGCCTAAATTCTTGTGGTTTGGTTAGAACTTGGACAAAGTGTGTGAAAGAAAGTTTCCAGAAAGAACTACATCTTAGACTGAATTTCCTGAAAGGCTGACCAACTGATTAGCACTCCGGAGACTGTGGAGATTCTGGAATGTTGCAGATCCAGAGCCTATTCACATATTATCTGGTGACATCTTTAACCCTATAAATAGCCACACCTTGCCTACCTCTGTTTCTGAATTAACATCCTTGTGACTAATAAAATGTATTAACTTAGCAGACCACCAGATCCCACCAATCAAAAAGCTAAGAATGTCATCAGATAGTATCTGAGACCTATAGTAGAAACCCCCCACTTTGCTATGGCCTGCCTACTGAATGTATACACCAATGTATTTGAAAAGTATCTTGATTTATGACTTTTCTTTGTTCTGTTACTATAAAAGTGTAATGTAACTGTTACTGTGCTGGAACATGGAAATTGAGGTAATATAAACCTATGCTCCTGGGCCATGGTCACTTATATTTGGCTCTAGAATAAACTGTCTCTCATCCCCTTTAAGGTGAGAGTTATGCTTTTGCTTGACAACTGAGAGAAGGAAAATGCCCAACCCTAGCCACGCCCTCCATTCTATCCTGTTGTCACTGTGAACTGAAGTTCCCTGAAGCAGCCACATCTGTGTTGATGATCCTACAGACAGATTAGAACTTAATGATTGTGGAGAGATGGAGTGCTATGGAGAGCCCAAATCATCTTGCCTATCTTTAGTCCCCTAATAGCCATTTATCAACAACCTCTGTATTGGACTTAACAGCTCTATGATTGCACTGGTTAGTGTCTGTCAACTTGGCATAAACTACAGAAACCTGAACTGGGAAGAGGGAACCTCAGTTGAGAAATTTCCTCAATCAGATGGGCCTGTGGGGTATTTTCTTGATTGCTAATTGATATAGGAGAGTCAGCCCACTATGGGTGGTGCCATCCAAGGCAGGTGGACATGGGTTGTAAGAGAAAGGCAGTTGAGGGGTTGGAGAGATGGCACAGTGGTTAAGAGCGCTCACTGCTCTTGCGGAGGACATGGGTTTGGTTCCTAGCACCCACATCTGCAACTCCAGTTCCAGGAGATCTGACACTTTTCTGACCTCCATTGGTACTGCATAAACATGGTCCACTTACATACACAAAAGGCAAAACACTCATACAAATACAAAATAAAAATAAATAAATAAAAAATTTAAAAAGAAAGGTAGTTGAGCAAGCCACAGGAAGCAAGCCAGTGGGCAGCTTTCCTCCATGGTCTCTGCTTCATTTCCTGCCTCCAGGTTCCTGCCTTAAGTTTTTGCCCTGGCTTCCCTCAATGATGAACTATAATTTATAAGATGAAATAAAATCATTCCTTCCCAAGTTGTGTTTCATCACTGATTTATCACAGCAAAAGAAAAATTAACTAGAATGGTAACTATTAGATAAAACATTTACAATGTGTTAACTCAGTAGACCACTAGCTTCTACCAACCCCAAACTAAGAATGGAACCTGAAACTACAGAAGAGATTTCCCCCTTCTGTCATAACACACCTTCCTGATGTCCCTATTGGCATCTTTGGTAAAGGCACTGACTTTTTATTTCCTTTTATTCTGTGACTATAAATGTTTATACGACTTCTTCCACAGCAGAACACAACATCCAGGACAACCTGGATCCATGTACCAGGGGCCATGGCTGTGCATATTAGGCTCTGAATATACTATTTCTTATTCCTTTTGAAATAACAGCTGTTGCCATCACCTTAGCACAATACTTAAGGCCTATTTACAGGTTCTCTTTTCACTCTGTATATCATCTCATGGCTGGCTATCAGAAAAAACATCACAAGGCATACTAAAAGGTAAAAACCACAATTTAAAGAGCTAGAACAGCATCAGTACCAGTTATGAGAAGGATGTAGGGATTAATGTGATGAGGGCTTTGAGGATAAAAGTATAGAAAGTTCAAGGTAGATGGGCAATAAAACCAGAGAGATGTTAATCATAAAACAGAACTAAAATAAAATGCTAGATACAAAAAAAAATCACTGTTATGTAAATGAAGAATGCCTTTGATGTGCTTATTAATAGACTGGATATGGGTGAGGAAAGAATCACTGAGCGTATGTGTCCAACAAAATCCCCCAAAGCAGAAAAGCAAAGAACAAAGATTGTCAGAAACAGAACAGAGCATTCAAAGACTGTGGATTTTGAGGGAGTTCTTTCCTGGGGAATCATAAACAATGTTTACTCCCTCTGTATAAGGTCCCAATGACAGACCAAAATACAATTCCCCCAAGGTTCACTCTGGGGAGCTAATAAGTTTATGGGGACTACTTACAGGAGTATCGGGCGACATCAGAGCAGCCACACTGAAAAGGCTTCATCCAGCATGGATGATGGCTTCTCCATAGCCCCATAGATGGTTCTTCCTTCATGTAAGCTCTCCAGCCTACATACTTTAGCGCCTCCCAAAACTTGGAGGTTATGTGAATTGGAGCAGAATTGCATATAAATGGCTGGGAGGTGCTGGAGAGAGTGGATAACACCTTAGATGAAGGTCTGAAGACCCTTCCCACCCCTCCTTTTCTGAGCAAAGTCAACAGCTTACAATCCTGCTTGTGATGGGCTCTTATAAGTAGACACAGCTGATCTGATGAAGAGGACCACACTCCACAGCAGTGAGATTACTATAAGATGTACAAATATGTAAAGTAGGAATACAAGAAGGGAAAGAAAAAGATAATCAGAAATATTTGAAAGAATGAGAATATTTTTAAACTCCAAACCATAGATTCAGGAAGCTCAGAGAATACCAAGAAAGATAAATGTCAACAAATAAAGCACAAAATGGGCATGGTGGTACATTCCTGTAATTCCCAATACTCAGAAGGCTGAGGCAGGAAGATCATGAGCTTGGGGCAAGCCTGGTCTACATAACAAGTTCCAGGTCATCCATGGTTACATACCGAGTTCTTGCCTTAAAACAAAGACAAGGGGCTGGAGAGAGGGCTCAGTGGTTAAAGACATTGACTGCTCTTGCAGAAGACCCAGGTTCAAATCCCAGCACCCACATGGAAGTTATCAACTGTCCAGAACTCTAGTTCCAGGGGATCCGATGCTCTATTCTGACCTCCATGGGCACTGAATGACATGAGTGCACTTGTATAAATGCAGGCAATACACGCATACACATAAAATAAAAATAAAGTTAAAAAAAAACAAATACCAAAACCAAAACTACCAAACAAAACCACCATAATTTCAAAGTGCAGAAAATCATAGAAAAAGAAAAAAACACTGAATGACAGCAGTTTAATAATTCCTTATCTATAAAACAAAGACAAAAATTGCATCTGACTTTTTAGAAACTATGCACGTGAAGAGGGTGGAACGAGACATTTGAAGTTTCTAGAGGGAAGAAAAAAAATCTGGAATTCTGTACTCTGAAATTATATTTCAGAAGTGAAAGTGAAAGTGAAATTGATTTCTTAAGCAGAAGAATTGTTATCAGTAGACATGTAAGAAGTATTAAAGAATTTCTTAAGATAGAAGAGAAATAAAAAATGTGAAATATTCAGATTTGAGGTAATTCCCAAGCATACACAGGGCCCTAGGATTTAGTCCCTAGAACTCAAAGGATGAGAAGAAAGGGGAGGAGGGGGAGCAGGAGGAAGAGATAAACTGTTCAGATCTTCACACAAAAAGAAAAAGCATCAGTAGTATATTTGATTATGCATGCTTAAATCTATGTTTCATGCATGTTATGCATGCTTAAATTAATGAAGTGATAGCAATGATGCATGATGTAGGACACAGGAATTAGGGTTATCTCATTCTATGTTACCTATGAAGCGCTATAATGTTTTTTGAAAGTCAACCAGCAAATGTAAAATGAAAACTCTAGGGCAGCAACAAAAACAGCACAAAAAATTGTGTAACAGATACTAAGAAGAGAAACTGCAATTGTATAAAATAATTAAAATTATAATTTTAAAAAACTGGGGATATAACTCAGTTGATAGAGTGTTTGCCTAGCATACATGAAGTTCTGGGTTCACTCACTACACTATACAAAATAGACATGGTGAAGAACACTTAAAATCTCAGCACTCAGAATTTGAGGCAGGAGGACTGATCAGAAGTTCAAGGTCATTCTTGGCTACATAGTGGGTTCAAGGCCAGCTTGGAGTACATGAGATCCAGTCTAATAAAAATTATAAAAGATTAAAAATAAAGATGGACAGAAATCAGAACAAACTTGTTAGATATATGCAGGTCTGGTTGTTAGGCATTTTTACCTTTGTAGGCTCCTTCCATAAAAACATTAAAATTTGTGATCTCAGCAGACTGCCAGAGAGTGCCAAGCTCTGGCTTCCCTCTGGCCTTCCTCTGGTAGAGGGCCTGACAACTCAGGGGACTGCCTGAGAGCCCCTGGATCCTGCCTTCACATGGTAAAGAAAGCCTGAGTGTACCTGACTGGAACCTGAATTGGGCTTCTGTGGGTGCTCCTGAATAGCTTATCTGAAGCCATCAGTTCCCTACAAATTAAACCTGAGAGAACCTGAACCCCGTACCAACTAGCTTTACACAACCAATAAAGAAAGGATCTAGGCACCCTGAAAATACAAACAGAAGCGTGCTTCAACTTAATTCTCACATCAGAATCATAAACAACAAAAGAAATTCACATGCCAAAACCACAACGAAAGAATAATAAAATGGAAAGCCAAAACACTATGTCCCCAGCAAAGCCCACCAATCCTGTAGAAGAGTTCTACAAGGAGAACCCCTTGGAGATAACCCAGGACACTGAATTTAAAAGAAAAATCATAAACTGATCAAGGTATTCAATGAATTTAAAGAACACATGAGCAAACAAATTAAAGAACTGAAAGAAGATAAGGATCAACTTCTGAACGAACTCACAGAAGAGAGAAAAATTGAAGAAAACTCAGGCAGAAATGAAGAAGGAAGTGCAAAACTCAATAAGCCAACTTGAAACGATAGGGGAAAGCCTCACTGCTAGAATGAATGAAATGGAAAAGAGAATACACTGGAGAATAAAGTTGAAGAACTGGACCACTCAAGCAAAGAGTATGGAAAATAAAGAAAAACAAAAAACAAAAAACACAGGAATCGAATATGCAAGAAATCTGGGATACCGTGAAAAGACCAAATCTACGGATCATAGGAATAGAGGGAGGAGAAGAAATTCAGGTTAATGGTGTTGACCAGATCTTAAACAGGATTGTAGAAGAGAATTTCCCGAAATTGAGGAAAGGCATCCCCATACAAATTCAGGAAGCACATAGAACACCAAATAGGATCAGAAAAGAAACTTCCCATGACATATGATAGTAAAAATACTAAATGTACAGAACAAAGAGGGAACACTGAAAGCAACAAAAGAAAAAGAAGTCACATACAAAGGAAAGCCCATCAGAATTACAGCTGACTTATCAATGCAAACTCTGAAAGCCAGAAGAGCCTGGACCAAGATATTTCCAGTTCTACAAGACAATAGATGCCAGCCCAGAATACTTTACCCAGCAAAAATGTCTATTATAGTTGAGGGGGAAACTTCCATGACACGAATAGACTGAAAGAATGCATGTCCACAAAACCAGCCCTTCAAAGAATACTTGAAGCAATACAGAGAGCAGAGAGAGGAACAACTGTACCCCAGGGGCAGCGAAAGAAAATAAATAAAGGTACAATCAAAGAAACACAAAGTTAGACAGAAAACATAAACAGCAATCAAAATGATGGCAACCAATACACATCTTTCAATAATAATCTTAACTATCAATGGATTGAACTCCCCAGTCAAAAGACACAGGCTAAGTGAATGCATTAAGAAACAAAATCCATCTCTTTGCTGTCTGCAAGAAACCCATCTCACCTTCAAGGACAGGAACTACCTTAAGGCAAAAGGATGGGAAAGAATATTCCAAGCAAATGGCACTAAGAAACAAGCAGGGGTTGCAATTCTAATATCTGACAAAATAGACTTCAAAGTAAAACTAATCAGAAGAGATAAGGAGGGTCACTTCATTCTGATCAAAGAAACAGTTAACCAAGAAGATATTACAATCCTTAACACATATGCACTAAACTCTGGTGTACCCAAATTCATAGAAAACAACACTAGGATTTTAAGATACAGATTAACCCCAACTCAGTAATAGTAGGGGACTTCAATACTCCATTGTCTCCATTAGACAGGTCAAATGGACAAAGAATAAACAGAGAGACATCTGAATTAAATGATACCATACATCAAATGGACCTAACAGACATCTTTCAGTTATTCAACCCAAGCACCAAAGAATACACTGTCTACTCAGCACTCCACGGAACTTTTTTGAAAATTGACCACATACTGGGCCACAAAACAAACCTCAAGAAATACAAAAAAATTGAAATAATTCCATGCATTCTATCAGACCACAGTGAAACAAAGCTCAAAATCAACACTGGGCAAAGCCCTAGTCACTACACAAACTCATGGTGATTGAACAACACACTCCTAAACAGTGAGTGGGTCAAAGGAGAAATTAAGAAAGAAATAAAATAATTCCTGGAATTCAGTGAAAAGGACAATACAACACAAAACAACCTCTGGGACACTTTAAAAGCCATCCTAAGAGGGAAGTTTATAGGTCTAAGTGCCTACATTAAAAAATTTGGAAGAGTTGAAATTAATGACCTAACACTATAATCCAAGACACTGGAAAGGCAAGAACAAATGAAACCCAAACCCAGCAGAAGAAAAAAAAATAACAAAAATCAGAGGAGAAATTAATGGAATAAAAACAAAGAAAAAAATACAAAGAATCAATGAATCTAAGAGCTGATTCTTTGAAAAGCTAAACAAGCTAGACAGACCCTTAGCCAAAGAAAGAACAAATCTAAATCAACAAAATCAGAGATGAAAGGGGAAACATCACAACAGACACCCAAAAGATCCAGACCATTATAAGGGAATATTTTAAAAACCTATATGCCACTAAATTTGAAAATCTAAAAGAAATGAATGGATATGTAAATTCACAGGAACCATAAAAGTTAAACCAAGAAGAGATCAACAGTTTAAACAAACCCATAATATATAAGGAAATCAAAATAGTAATAGAAAGCCTCCCAACTAAAAAATACCCAGGCCCAGATGGATTTTCCAGGGGACTATAGAACATCTCTCAAAATGTCCTGTAACTGTGGTAACTCACTTGTCCTCTTTTTGAGGGAGGACATGGAGACCCCATGAGATGGACTTGAACCAGTGTCTTGTCTACAAAAAGGGCGGTCAACTCAGAGGAAACATCTCATTCATGCTTCCAAGTAAAGCCAGACATGGTCAAGCAGGACCTTTGATTTATCTTCACATAGATGGAACTGGTAAAAGAAAGGAGCCAGGTGCTCCTCCCAAGCCCATGAGACCCCTGAGGAACAGATTACCTTAAGTGTAATGACCTTAAGTGTAAAAAGAAATTGATTTCTTTGGGCCAACTGTATGGTCTTAAACACCCAAAAGGAAAGTATAACCAAAGAGTAAAGTCATCAGTATAGTTCTTTAAGAGTTCAAGGAATTACACTTCCCAGACATTAGGCTTAAGTCTATATAAAAAGTTATATATTAGGGGGAGGGGGAAAAACAAAGTTATTTAGACAATTATTTCTCATTGATGATTTTGTTCCTAAGAAGAAAGTGCTGCTCAGATGTAAGACTTCAAATCTTGGTCTCCAATACTGTAGTGCCCACCTGTAACTAATGGAGGCAACCTATTATTGTTCTAAAATGGTGGTAAATTTGTTTTCTCCCCTTATCTAGAAGTCTTTGAAGAGGGAACTGACACTGATTCTGGCCATTCCAACAGCTATTAAAGTGCCTGAAAACAAATCCTGAGTCCATCACTCTCAAGCCCAGCCTTGGCAGATGAAAGAAAAATTAGGAGGAACCAATGGAGGGATGCTTTTGGAAGCTCGTGTCAAGAAATTCCAATGGACTCTGATATGAACATTTGAAATTTGCCCTGTTCTGAAATTTTTCTGGTTCCCTGTCTAGAACTTGTAATGCTAACTATTCTTACCTTTTATTTCTCCTTCACATCTCCTAGGCACCAGTCAAGGACTTTCTTTTCTCCCTACAGTTAAGAGTTATGCAATTGACTAGAGTTATGCAATTTGAGAGTCTTTTAGATAGACCCTCTGAAGGGGTACTCCAGTTGCCTCACCCTGCATCCCTGTTCAGCATGGAAGAAGCCAGAGCCGTCTGTGTCCTGATTCCCTATCCACAAGTTGGGTAACCTCTTCAGAGGATGGTGT
>NW_008346927.1:877585-894071 GCF_000622305.1 Nannospalax galili
AAATTAAAAAAAAAGATTTTGGGATTACCTCTTCAGAGGAGGGAATGTTAGAGCAGCCAAAAGCCTCATTATAAAAAGAAATCAAAGAAGAGAGAGTATATGAAGTTATTAGATGGAGAGATATGGGAGGTGTTTGAGGGTAGTAAGTGGGCATGGATTTGATCAAAACACCTTATATGCATGTATGAAATTCTCAAATTATTCATTAAAAAAAGAAATCAGAAAAAAAGAAAATATAAAAATTTTACAGGATCTTTGCATGGTAGAATATGTTTCAGCAGCAATTTGAAAAGGACTTAGGTGTATTTTATTGATATGGGACATAAATACATGATATACTCTGAGTGAGCTCCTCATTACCAGTGAAGAAATGTGTTTCCACAGCTGAGAAGTAGGCTAGCGTTAAGAAGGATTCTTTTTCTACATCATTGTTATTCCAAAGCAAGTCTAGACTTGTTCCCTTTAATTGTGGTCCTAACTGGTTTTTTGAGAGAGGGTCTTACTCTATAGCTCAGGCCAGCCCAGAACTTGCAGCGATTCTCATGCCTCAGCCTCCTGAATGTTAGGATTACAGGTGTGAGTCATCACACCTAGCTCATGATTCCTAGCATTAGCAAGGCTTCTTCTGGCTCACAAGAATTGATGATAAGCCTGTTGGCTCAAAAATTTAAGTGTAGAATCGGCAAGTTCAAAACATTCACTCTTAGTCAAGACCCAGAAACAGAAGTTCACTGTTTTTCCTTAATTATATCTCATGTTCGTGACAAACCCCGCCCCCCACCCAAACCGTAACCGCGGACCTTGGATCCTACTCCTACTCTGTTATAGTTGTACCGTGTTTTGTCAGGGTTATACTTTCACTGGAGTGGGGAGCATCTGCAAGACTGCTGTCTTTTGTTTATGCACAAAATGTAGTTATTCATGTGTAGTACACTGTGTTTAGACTTTCCATTGTATTCAGGAACTTGGTTTGCATGTCAGCATTTTGGCAAATTCTGAAACATGGCAGCTGCCTTGAATTTCTGGTTGGCTGTTTTGTCAAGAAAAATTTCCCTTAGGTTTTAGGAGGAAAAGCTAATACTGATGAAATAATCCATTATTTTCTCTTCTGTTTCCCAAATACAACTGTCCTTTAGTAATTGACTGCATTCACAATTCTCGTTCATTATTGCCCATTAAGGAGAAACCTCTGCTCTTGTCCACAGTAAGACTGTGTCATGGATGAATTGGTGCTGGTGCTGTAGTGTTCTTCTAGAGCCTTCTTCCTTAAAGAGCTACAGACACGTGGAGTAAGACTCTTAAGGGCACATTCTCTTGTTCTCCACTGTTCTTTAAACTGCCAAAGTTACCCGAATTGGCCACCAGTTATCTTTTCTTGCCTGCATCTCTCCTTAGGTATGTTTTCCCTTTCAGAAAAGAAAGGCTCTGGGAAACAGGTCAAAAAGCAAGAAGCTATTATGGCATGGCGAAGCTCCCTCTGCCCTTCATTCCTAAGATACAGTTAAAGCCTCAAAGCACATTCTTCTTGGGATCTGCCTTACTTTAAAATTTACAAGATGGTGGTGCATGCCTGTAGTCCCAGCACTTGGGAGGCAGAGGCAGGTGGATCTCTGTGAGTTCAAGGCCAGCCTGGTGTACATAGTGAGTTCCAGGACAGGTAGGGTTACAGGGAAACCCCGCTTCAAAAAAACCAAAAAAAAAAAAAAAAAAAAATTACAAGATAAGACTCTCTGGTCTTGAGATAATAAGCACTGGGGTAAAAAGTTTAAATATGACTTGGATGATTATGAGCTTTGTCTTTCATCTCTACCTTCTGTTATCTGCTCCATTTCTTAGAAACGGCTCAACTGTTCTTTTTCCTTTACCTTCTTGGATGTGAGTTTTATAGCATGCTCTTTTTATCTAGAATATTAATCCAGAATATAAAATGATACTTCGTGATGTGTCTATATTTGTGGGCTGTCTTCTAACCTTTGTGATTTTTGTCATGGTCTCAGTTTTGAAGAGAAAACCTGGTTTAAATTATTGCATGAATCAGCAATGTAACCTTGGGCTACTTTTACCAACTAAATGTTTTTGGCTATTTACTTAGATATTCAAAAGAAATAAGCACAATTTCTGGAAATGTGGCTGCTGATACCTAGCTTTTCACTCAGAGGCACATTCATCTTGGGAACTGGACAGTAGTGAAGCTTCACAAACCAATAGACCCATTTGTCTCCACTACTGCCGCTTTCTTCCTCTGAACACGAATGGAGGGTATTGACATAACTAATCTATTCAGATAAGAGGCTTATAGATTTGCCTCAAATCTAGAATCCAAATGATGTTTTTCTGTCTAGATGACTGTAATCCACTTTCCAAACATTTGGTGACATCAATAATCACTGAGACATCATGTAAATATATGTCTATAATGGTAGATACAAATCTATCATCTCTATCTCTGTATCTATGTGTACAATTGTCTGTCTCATTTTCTGATCTCAATGGGAGTTTATGCCACATTATACATAATGGTCTCCATATACTGACATACTCCATCTTTTTTTTAACTAGGATTTTCTGTCAGTTGGCATTTTTTTCAGACATAAACATCTATAAATCAAGAATTGTCATCCATAAAACAAGCTCGACTATCTTTTATTCCTTTTCTGTAATTTAGAGCCTCAAAGGATAAAATATAAGTCTTGATTTTAAACATAAATCCTCCCCTGGTGGCAGTCCTGGCCATGGGGAGGTGGTTTCCCCTTGTTCACCAAGTCTACTGTCTCTTATCACATTATTCACTGTTGCAGAATTTGGAATGTATTGTTTTTACTTAATCAGATCATTTTGTTATGTTGCCTTTTTCTTACTTAATGGCTTTTCTGATCATGCTCATGTTCTAATTGGAATTTTTTAATCCTATACTCATTGGAATTCTCAATAATTAGTGTAGTCTGAGTTAGTATTCACTAGTATTCTTGATTTTATTTTGAGGGAAAGTAGTGAGTAGCTAGATAAAAGGTTGTGGGGTCTAAGAGTGCAATGCTCCTCTCTTGGCCACTCCTTCAATTGTCATCTGTCACTGATTCACCAGCATTAACCTGTCACTCATCACTGCATCTCTTTCTTCTCCCTTAAGATTGATATGTTCTTGCCTTTGGATTGGGGCTGCATTGTGCAAGCCCAGAATCCTGAAGTCTAGGAAAGCACAGTTACTTGTTCTCAGGCTATTATAACATGACCTTACTATATAGCTTCATATCTTCCTGGACCACTTGTCAACTGCAATTCTCATCTCATCTTCCGGGAATTATATTTCTTACAAAGAGAGTCTAATCTTAAAGAAGAGTCACCTTCCCTCCTTCCATTACGAGTATTTTCTCTCATCTCCTCCCACAAACTCAAGAGCTTTAAGGTATGCCACACATATGCTCTGAACTACATGAAATTTTCGGTTACTGCAGTTATACAACTATGAAACACACAGAGGCAAATCCCTTAGCTTTTCTTCTAAGAAAATTCTTCATGAGGCATGCACTCAGCTGAACATTTCCAGCAGAAGCTCCTTTCGAGACCTGCCACAGCATTTCAAATAAAGTTATGCATATCTGAACAGTTACTCAGTAACTAAGCCATTTTTGTTCAAGTATGCTGTTCCCATCATGAAGACCTCCATGAGGATTTTTGAGTCATGGTTCCCTTTGTGTGAGCTGAGATTTCCAAAAAAGATGCTTTGCAGTTCACGCCTTCACACTGTCTTCTATCCTTTCTCTCCTACCTCCTTTCCAGGAGTCAGATATGCATTGTAGTCTGAAGCCTTCATAACCCACTCAGGTTTCCCATGCTCTTTATATGTCTGAAAGTGTGTGCATCAATAACATTTTTTGATAGACAATTGTAATTTGAATTTTATATGTTTTTCATATACTATTAAAAAAGAAAAAATATATATAAAAAAAACATTTTCTAGGGACTGGGGAGATGGTTCAGTTGGTAAAGTGCTCGCAGTGAAAACACGAATATTTGAATTATGATCCCCAGTTCTTATGTAAAAATCCAAGTGTGGTGGCACGCACCTGTAATCTCAGTGTTGGGGAGACTGAGACAGGAGGCACCTGGTGGCCAGTCAATCTAGATGATTTGGTGAGCTCCAGTGTGAGATCCTGTCTTAAAAACTAAGGTGGAAGGTGATCAAGAAAGACACCTGGCTGGCACATAGTTTTAATCCCAGCACTGAGGAGGCAGAGGCAGAGGCGGGTGGATCTCTGTGAGCTGGAGGCCAGCATGGTCTACATAATGAATAGTAAATTCCAGGCCAGCTGGGGCTACAGGAATATCCTGTCTCAAAAAAAAAAAAAAAAAAAAATAGAGGATGTGGACGTCTGGCCTCCACACACACGTACATACATACACATACCTGCACACACATATACATAGACATACATTTGTACACAACAAATTAATTTAATGAAGGCTTAAAATTAAAAACTTTTTTTTTTTTTTGGTCCATTTTAGCCCCAGCTGTCCTGGAACTCACTATGTAGACCAGGCTGGCCTTGAACTCACAGAGATTCGCCTGCCTCTGCCTCCCAAGTGCTGGGATTAAAGGCGTGCACCACCACACCCAGCAAAAAAACAAAAACTCTATTTTACAACATATTTAGATATACAGAAAAATCGTGAAGATAGTACTGTTTCATATAGCCCTCATGTACTTTCCCCTATTACTAACATCTTATACTTAACACTTTAATTTTAAATTTTTTAAAGTTTTTTTTAACAAAAAAAAACCCCAAAACTTTATTGTTTTGATCAAATCCATGCCCACTTTCTCCCCTCCAACATCTCCCATATTCCCCCATCACTTTTTTCTGACAACTTCGTGTACACTCTTTCTTTCTTTTTTTTTGAATGGGGCTTTTTTCTACTCTAACATTACCCCTCTGAAGAGGTAACTCTAAAATCTTTTAGGGATTAGATAAGAACTCTCAAATACTTTTATACTTAACACTTTTATAAGTAATGAACCAATATTAATACATGGTTTAGGGGTTTTCTTAATTTAAATTATATCCTTGTTTGGAATTCTAAGATCCCATCCACGATCGGCTCATGTTTGTGATATTTTCTGACTTTCTTTGTTTTTGATTACCTTGCAGTTTTAGGTAATGGCCAGTATTAGGTAATAGCTATCCATTGCCTTTACCACTTGGCCACCTCATCCTCTGGCCAGTATTTTAATGAATGACCCTAACTGAGATTGCTGCTTGTCTTCTGGTTAGGTTGCAATATGTGGTCCTGGGAAGATCACAAAAATAAGGTGTAATTTTCTTTCATTTTCTTTGCGGGGGTGGGGGGGTGGACAGGGTCACCCTGTAGCCCCGCCAATCCTGGAACTTGCTATGTGACATGGAGGGTGGGGATGGCACAGCTAGATAGCAAGGGTTTAGAAGGAAAATATTTGTAAGATTAAAAATAAGGGACAGTAGTGTGTGGGTATAGATATGGAGGTAGTAATAATATGTAAAGTTTTCATAGGTTAACACCTATCAAATGTGATGACCAATTACTCAAAATGACTCAACCAATGGACATAAATTGTCCTTTGACTACCCTGAGTTAATATGATGAGCAAACTGAATTGACGAATACTACCTATTGGCCCATTTGCTTGAACTTCCACTCATCAGTGATGATTTAGGTACGTCTGCATGTACAGCCTGCCAATAATGGAGAGGAATTGCTGACAAAATAGTGCTTTTCTTTAGAAAACCAGTTTATATTTAATGGGACTTGAATATATTAAGCTCTTTCATCCTGGAAAAGTCAGTGCTTCTTTCTCATTTGAACAGGCATCTCTTCTGGCATTGGATTTGATTTTCTTTCCTTCAAACCCAGCAAAAATTGTAATGTGTGAATTTACTGTGCCTAATCCACAGACACAGAATACTAACATGGGCCACCATCCGACCAATAGTTTCTTTGCACAGTGAAGGAGCTTCAGGAGAGCTTGACTGTGGAATCTCCTGGTAATATCACATCTAATACCACATAGAAATCGTTGGTCAGCTAAAAATGCTATATTCTGCAAGTATGTATCTCCAGTAGAAAGAATCTATGAGAATAGTAGCCAAGGAATAGAAGAAAGAGTAGCATCATTCCAGATTGATCTGCTGAGTGACTACTGGTTTTATTGTTCTGTTGACAAGAATAGCATGTTCTTACCAGGAGACATAGAGTAAGGGCTCTCTTATTATAAATCATAGCTGGGTCGGGCATGGTAGCACACACCTTTCCCAGCATTCAGGAAGCAGAAGCAGGCAGATCTCTGTGAGTTCGAGGCCAGCCTGGTCTACATAGTGAGTTCCAGGCCAGCTGGGGCTACCGGGGAGACCTTGTCTCAAAAAAGGCCAAAAAAAAAAAAAAAAACCATAGCTGGGTGTCTGTATATAGTATTTGTGTTATAGCCAGATATACATCTGTGTGTATCTATATATCCATATACATTTATTCTATTGGAGTTGAAGTTTTTATGCCATGTCTAAACCACTCTGGGCAATTACTATATTGACAATGTAAACAGAGTGATGAACATACAAGGCACAGATTCTTGAGAACATCAGAAAACTTTTAGTTATGCCAAGGAGCATTAGGATAGAGACAGAAAGCCAGCAATATTATCTAGGATCATGAGAGCACTAACAGAATTACTAAAGGTCACTAATAGATGTATGGCTGTGGAAGTGAAATTATAGATGAAGAAACCTGACTTGAATCACATCTTTCTTTGTCTCATCCTTGACATATGCTGAAGCATTCTTGTATGTAATCTAGTGAAGACACTTACTAAACATTACTGTGACCAAAAGTATTTCAGTATTCTCAGAGTTTTATAAAGCAGAATAGAATGTACAGTACTTTAAGGCATGAACCAAATGCTTACCTCCCACTCCAAACTATTTGGTTATCTGATTAAAACACATAACCAAACTCAGTGCCTTGAAGATAGAATAAGGGTAATTCTCCCAAACATCTCTGGGTTTCATGTTATTAATCTCTCAGGCTCACCAAAAAAAAAAAAAAAAACTTGTAATTTATATAATAAAAAGGAAAGTTAGAAACTATGGTTCCAAGAACATGGGGTATGTGAGTTGGAGGAGGCCAGAAGATGATAGCTTGAACACAGACTTGGCAAAGAAATTGTGAAGACATTTAGCTCCTTGAATCATATGGTGATGTGAAGAGCACTGTCAAGTAATTCATTGTTGTGGGTGAAGATCCATTGCACTGAAGGCTGTGGATCATTACAATTTAGATAGTTACAATGCAGGTTAGCAGATATGGAAATTAAACTGATGTCATAAAGAATTTATACTTATAAATACACTACAATATTCAAAAACGAATTTGTTGGTTGGTGCTATTTTGAACCATTTCACATATCAAAGTCAGATTTCCTCATTTTAAAACAGAAGCAACAGCCCCACAGAGTGGTTCTGCTTGTTAATGATGTGAAGGTACTTTAGGAGGCTATGAAGTACAGTGTAAATGTACAGTAATAACAGTAAAAAAACCACTACAGAGAATCATCCCCATTTTTTCTAAATAATGTATTTTCTCAGGATACTGGCTAGAAAGCAGGTGACTTTACAGAGTCAAATTAAAATCTCTAAAATTCAGATCTCTTGAAAAATAAAGTAAATGAAACAAACACAGCCCTGAAACTCAAGGGAAAGGGGATAGTTCAGGCTGTTATTAATTTTTTTTCAATAATTATTATTTTGGGACTGGTGTGATGGCTCAGCAGTTAAGAGCACTGGCTGTTCTTACAGAGCACCTGGGTTCTGCTCCCAGCACCCACAAGGTGGCTAACAACCCTCTGTAGTTTCAGTTACAGGGGGATCTGACCCCATCTTCTGACTTCTGCCAGCATTGCACAACAGTGCACTTACACACAGGTGCAGGCAACACACTCATACACACAGAATAAAAATAATAAGTAAAATATCTTTTTAAAATGATCATTTTGCAAGCCAGGTGTGGTGGCGCACTTGGGAGGCAGAGGCAGGTGGATCTCTGTGAGTTCAAGGCCTGGTCTACATAGTGAGTTCCAGGACAGCTGGGGCTACAGGGAGATCCTGTTTCAAAAAGACCAAAAAAAAAAAAAAAAAAAAAGATCATTTTGCCTAACTTTAAAACAAGCGTCTAGAGGCTTCTAATATAATGCTATCACCACTAGAGAAGACCAGAATTAATGAGTTGATACCATTTGTGTATTTTGCTATGCTAGAGATTTTATTCAATTAATTTATTAGTATTACCAATCACACATAAACTTATCTTTTTCCATAAATTTGTGAATTTCTATTAAACATACTAACTACTTAAGTAATAACTTGAAATACATTTCATCAAATAAATTTAGAAGCAGCCTTATTGCTTAGTCACAGCTAATTAATTCTAATTATTTCTGCATTTACTGGACCTTGATGACAACAGGAGGGACAACTATCACTTAATTCTAAAATAAGCAGAAAAATATAAACAATAGTTGATGTTTTGATATCACATGGAAAACATCACCACTACCATTAACTATGATAGTACTAATAAAATCAAGTCAATATTTATTAAAAGGCTGTTCTAAACTTGGAGTGCTCTTAAGTACCTTATCTGACAACTTCATTTAACTTTATACTTCAGATACTTATTATTTACAAAATGTCTAAGCAAAGATGGAAATACAGAAATTCCTTCTTTTATCAGGATACCTTAATGGAATCAAGATAATTAGGTTGGTCAAATGCTTCTGTTGTTGTTGCTCTTCCTACAATCACATTTCATCTGTTCTTAGTGTCTAAGAGCTTGTCTTAATATTTTCTCCACAATATATACTTTGTATTCATACTGCTTTTGTTTTCAAATTTAAGTTTGTTCAATAAGAATAGAAAAGAGATGAAATAGAAATATTACAGTTAAGATTTTTTGTTAAAACTCAACATTCTATTTAAATTTTTTTCTTGTTTTTTTTGTGTGTTGTACTTTTGGCTTATGTTGGTTCATCTTCTCAGTCTCCCTCATCTTCACCCACTTCTTCATCTTCCCCTTTCTCTTCTGCATCTTCTTCCATTTCGTCCTCTTCTTCCTCCTCCTCCTCTTCCTCTTCTTCTTCACATTTCTTTTTCTTATCTGCTACAGGTTCTTTACTTCTAAGAATCATCTGTTTTTCCAAAAAGACATCTGGAAACTGAGATTGTACTATGAAAACAATTATGACACATAGTATAAAACATAATGTTCTCAGTAATAAAATAATCATGCACAGTGGGTCACACACAATTGGGCGAGGCACTTCCCAAGGTGGATACCAAAATTGGTAATCTGTAAATAAAGAAGTAATTAAAAGCTGGATTTCATATAGTGTGGTTAAATTACTCAAGAAATAAAGAACAGCAATACATACACATGGCTTGGTCGCGATCTGCATTACCTGGAAAGAAAAATAAAGACTATAAAGAATTACATAAAAATTTTCTACCTCTGTAAGTATTTTCCCAGTAACAGTGTTACCATTCTTCACATTCTGAGGCATCATGTCATGATCTTTGCTGTTCCCCTTCCAACTAGCACTCAAGCATTAACTACATGATACTCTCTTTTAGTAAATGTCAGTCTGGTTGTCTAGAGAATGTCCATGTGGAGCTTGGGAGATGTGGATTCTAATAATTGTTCTGTTACTCTAGCTCCATGATTTCACTTCTATGCTCTAAAGCTCCCTCTCACTCTGATAACCTACAACTCTGCAACATCTCTTATTTCTCCCCCTAGATGACTCCATGTTAACATGATAGGTTTACATATTTTCTCATTTAATTCTTATTATTTGGCTTTCAGTTGCTTTTCGCTTCCAAGATGCAGAGTTAAGTCTCTTATATGAATGCCTGACATTCATTGCTTTTAGCTATATGTTCAATGAGAACATAACACTTTTCCAGAAACAAATTCCTTTTCATTTCCTTAACTAGGTAGAGAGGATCAGATAGTCATTCTTGATTTCTACTAAGAGGATAAAGGAGTGTATACCTGTAGAAAGCTAGTCCCAACATAACTTTTTGTGCATTGGTATTATTTCTAGGGAGAAGATTTAGAATTTATTTTTTAAGCACCTCAGAGATGAACTGAACTCCTTTTGTACTTTTAAGGTTATTTTGGCTGTTATTGGTTTTATTTTATATCTTATATAATGATTCCTACATCAGAGTGTTTTTCAAAAAAGACACTGTAGTCTGTAGGTTCTCTTCACACAGTATATGGGTTTCTACTGATACTTTAATGGAAATAATAATGTTATAGTGCATTCTTCCTTGGCGCCTGTCTTTATTTATCACCACTAGTTTTCATTTATTACATTCTTTTTATAGTTGTATTTGATTCTGCCTTCTCGGAATGGCAAAGATTTTAAAAAAACAAATGACAAATGCTGGTTGAAGTGCAAACTGGTGCAGTCACATAGAAATCAGTGTGGAGATGCCTCAAAAAGCTTGAAATTGATCTACTATAGAACCCAGGCATACCACTCTTGTGCATATATCCCAAAGACTCCATACCCTACTCCAGAAATACCTGTTCATCCATGTCCATTGCTGCCCTTTTATGATAGTCATAAATTGCAAACAACTAAATGTCCATAAACTGATAAATGGATAAATGAAGATGTGGTACATATATACAATGAAATATTATTCAGCTCTTAATAAACCAAAATTATGAAGTTTGTAGGTAGATGGATGGGACTGATTAAATCTTCAGACATTTAAATATATACCTATTGTTTATCAACTTCTCAAAACAAAGTTCTATTTTTTATTTATATGAATGTGTGTATGTGTGTGTGCTGGAGTCCAGCTCCAGCTGAGTCTGGGGCCTGAAGGGGTGAAGGTAACTGCAATGGTAGAAATGAATATACCAGAAACCACAATTGCAGTTCTCAGTAGAGGCTGTTGACTGACGCTCTTGGGGGAGGTCAGCCCGAATGTCTTTTACTTCTCTTCTTCTTTTTCTGTTCTGAAAGCAGCTTTCTACAACCTTTATTTATAATTAGAAAGCTTACAATAGCAGTAAAGCATCAGACCATAAATCAAACCATAAATCAAACCAAGACAGCCTGCCCCCATTTGCCCTTTAATTCTTTGAATTTAATATTTACAGGTAGGCATGTATATTTGAGAGAATTATTTTTCTCATGGGAATGGGAATAACTAACTCTTTATATATTGTCTAACCAATAATCCAATTTATCTTTTTCCTCTCCCTTTTGCTATTTCTTCCTGAACATTTTGTACTCTTTGAGTCATATGATTATTTTTTCTGTTCTAATATCTTTTATTATTTTGTTGTCATTTATCTTTAAAGGCTTTTTGAATCACTTTTAGTCTTTGTAAAAGAATAGGCAATTTTTCTTCAGAGGTCATGCACCACCAGCTTTTTACTGACTTAGCTAATCTTTCTATCCAAGAAGGAGTTTCCCTAAGCCAAATAGTTTTTGCTTATACCAAACTTTAGTCTCAATAGTTCCCCGTTTAGGGTTAAAGTCATAAACTCCCGTAAAAGGCAGCAGGGCATCTATTGTATGCTAAATTTTCCTTTTGGAGGAAACCAAGCCTCATTATTAATCACAAATGCAGGTCCAAACGAGATCATAGTCACAGGAGGAAGTCGTCTATCCTATTACTTTCATTTTGTTTCAGTAACATAATAATTCTGCTAAAGGCAGAGAATTCCCTGGTTTGGTTTCCCATTCCATCATCAGAGTTGGTTATCAGAATACTTAAAGAAGAGAAAGTTATACAAATCAGAAAAAACAGGAGTAATTGCGGAAGGGATATGCACCAAAAGAGTAGCAGTCATCGGCGTACAGCTGGAACTTTGTCAAACAGCACACTTGTCAAGAACCACGAAACACTTGGAGCCAAAATATTGCTCCAATGTGTCATCAAAATGTTACAATATGATCCGGCTGGAACTTTGTCAAACAGCACTCTTGCCAAGAACCATGGAACTCTTGGAGCCAGCATGTGTGCACATGCATGCATGTGTCTGTGGAAGTGGGAAGAGGGTGTTGGATCCTTTGGAGCTAGAGTTATTGGCATTTGTTATCTGTCCTACATGGATGCTGGGAACCAAACCCGGGTCCTCTGGAAGAGCAGCAAGTACTCTTAACAGCTGAGTCGTCTCTCCAGCTCATGTTTATCATCTTTTAAGATATATGTTTGGCCCCTGGATATAAATGATAGAAAAATATTAATTTATATCTTTCTCCTCCCAAGTTTTATTAGTTGTATCATTTTTATTTTTTATCACTTTTTTATTAGAAAAGTTTGTTCTTTCACAATTTCATACATGTACCCATGTATTTATTATACCATTTTTGTCTTGTTAAATTTGCCTTATTTACATTTTGTTTGATAACTGTAATCATCAGATTTGATTTAGTCTATTAATTAGGATTTAGTTCTTACAAATATTTCTTTCACTCCAGTTTTTCCATTTAACTTTTGGTGAATGTCATCTTCTAGTCTGTTGAGGAAGTGCTCCTGTGAACTCTGCACTGGAAGTGACTTCATGTTCCCAGAACAATTGTCTATTTGTCTGTGCTTGATTAATAAGTTTGGCTACATGTAAACTGTTGAGTGGCAAACTACAGATCAAAGAAAAATACTGTCTCTTAGAACTGAATGTTATAGTAGAGAAATTTGAGGGCAAATAAAAATTTTCCCCTTATGGGAGATTGTCAATAGCCAACGTGCAAATTGCTACCATACCAGTATAAAGTGAATTCTATATTGTAGAGCTGAAATCAGAAACCACAGTTTTATGGATTCATTCTTCGGTGTGACTTCAGACTAAACTTTTCCAATGATTAAAACATAAGTAAAATTTGGAAGTTGTAAAAGAATTGGAAATCCTAATTCTGTAGTTATGGTTACAGGTCAGAAAGAAACAGGGAATTCAAGAGTCACAGTAGTTATTTGTTAAACAGAGAACCATTTTTGGTTTTGTCATGGTTTCTTTGCCTTTGGTAGCAACTTACCCAGACTTCGCTTCCCTAGTGTTTATAGTATTCTTATAAAGCTGCATTCTCAAGCTGAGCGTGGTGGCACACACCTTTAATCCCAGAACTCTGGAGGTAGAGGCCAGCTGAGGTTACGGGGAGCCCTTGTCTCAAAAAAGAACTAACTAACTAACTAACTAACTAACTAACTAACTAAATAAATAAATAACTAACTAAATAAATAAATAAATGAATGAATAAATAAATGTGGGGGCCAGAGGTCAGGGGCGAGGGAAGAAGGTGCGTAGAGGAAATGGCCGGGGTGTGACCAGACTTGTTTGGAGCCTAGAGGAAGTGGCTGAGGCACGGCCAGACTTGTTTTGAAGAATCGCTAATTGGCTCCTGTCATTTCTGTGCATCTTGGCAGCAGTGATCACTTCGTGAACGCTATGCTGTGCTATGGAGAGGAGAGTGCATGCTCAAGTTCACCTTTAACATGATTGGACTCTTGGTTGGGGAGGGGATCTTCCTTTGTGGTTTTTGCCTTCATAAGCCCTGTAACGCCTGCAATAAACGAGTTCCTGCTTGACTGGCTCCCTGTTGAGTCTGATTGTCTCCTCCGGAGGCTGCGGGTAAGGGGCGGACAGCTCACCTCCCTTTCCCCAGCTCCTGTGTCGGGGCAGGATCCCCGACAAATAAATAAATAAATAAATAACTCAATCCCTAGTTTTAGTTTCTTTTGTTATTTTGCTTCTGTTCTTCAGATCCAATCCTACCACTGTTTACACTGAATTCGATTTATCAATATATATTTGCAATGTTTTCTTTGGCTTTTAAGTCTTTTTATTTCCTTTCTCAATCAGGACCCACACAGTCACTGTGCCTTCCAGCATCTTGGTTTCTCAAGCTATTTTCAAAGAGATTTCCACACCTGTGTTGGGTTTATAGTAGTCCTTTTTAGCTACTATTTCTCCCTGTTGAACAAAGATTGGCAGTTATAAATCTGTCAAAATAGAGTTTTGTTTGCTCAGGAAAAACTTCTTACTGTAAACATATTTTCTATGTGATTTCTTTTTTTTTTTGTTTTGTTTTGTTTTGTTTTTTTGAGACAGGGTCTCCCTGTAGGCCCAGCTGTCCTGGAACTCAGTATGTAGATCAGGCTGGCCTCAAACTCACCAAGATCTGCTTGCCTCTGCCTCCCAAGTGCTGGGATTAAAGGCATGTGCCACCATGCCCAGCAATTTCTTATTTGGCCTATGTATTGGTTTCCTGTAAATTTTTTTCCCCACATTTCTGGAAGCTCGAAGTATGAAATGAGGAATAAACAGGGCCATATAGAACCACAAGCCAGAATACCCTATTGGTATAGAGCCATGATACCAATTATATAGAATCACAGTACCAATACCCTATTGGCATTTTAAATGAGGATCATCATTATAACTTACATTGCTTTCATCTATATGTGAATAGTGAAAACTGGCAATTCTCAGAGCAATTTTCCAGTTCAGGAAATTGGTTCCATATTTAGTCAGTTTATTTCTGTACCAGTGATAGCTTCTGTCTTTTGAGGTCCCTGGGATCAGACCCAGAATCTTCAGCATACTAGGCAAGTACTGCACCACTGAGCTATCCTTCCCCCCATCCCCTGCTAGCTGCCGGCTGTCGCTTATTTCTTAGTTTCTTTCCTCTGAGGGGCAGTGCTTTTTTTCAGCCTCCACTTTCTTTTCTTTCATTCTTTTTTATTTCTGTTTCTCGAGGCCTTCTCCCCGACACTTTTCAACTCAAATGAGAAAAGGCATACAATAATCACCAATAGATTTCGTTGTGTCCTATAGGCTTCTTGAGGCTTTCTTGGATTTTTTTTATTAAATATTTTTTTTCTCTCTTTAGAGACAGTGTTCCATTTGTTAGTCTCCCTCCAGATGGACAGACTCTTCTGTCACCTCTAGTTTGCCATTGAAACTGTCTGGGTCTTGTTATCATTGTTGTTACTGAATTTCTCAAATTTCCATTTAGCTATTTTTTATATATTTTATATTTATTGACTGATGGCTTCTTCACTTTTATTTCAAGTGTTGTATCTAATAACTCCAATATCTTCTAGTGAAACTGTCCATTTGTGTGTGTGTTTGTTTTGGATTTTTTTTCCACCAAAGCATAATATTCTATGAATTTGTTGCTTGAAATATTCTTCTAAGTATTGTATATTCTAACTATAATTAACCTTTGGAGTAGAAGCTCTTACATTTGGAAGGAGTAAAAGAAAAGTTAATAACACACTGCCTACATTTTATTCCTTGAATATTTCGGGAATTTCAGGGTCTTGTGCTAGGGAAAGGGAACAGTGGGGGAAAAAAACTATTAAATGTGTGTTTTTTACTGTTTCTTTTTATAAATATTCTGGAATATTCTTTTCTTTAATGCAGCCAGCGTCAAACTGGCTATAATTTGTGGAGTTAGCTGTGAAGCTTTTTCAGGGAATAACTTCATTCTGATATTCTTGTATTTTCTTAGGGGCAAGAAAAGGGCAAAGGAGAACGGAGATGGCTCTACAGTTTAGAAAGACCCAAAGGTGTACTGATTCAACCCTCCTCTGATGACATAATGCTACTAGAGCCAGAAGAGCAAGATTAACATCACAATGAAACTGATGTTCAGCCCCTTCAGTTTTCTTAGTCTTATGCATTACAGATTTTTCTCTTTTCATGTTAAAATCATGTTCTTTATCTTACTGCATAGATGATCTGTGCATTTGTCATGAGTGCCACATCGAGTACAAAATGGTCCTGCTTGATAAGGCCTTCTTGTTAGAGTTCCTCTATGAAAAAGCAGAAGGGAAGAAAAGACAAGTTTTTATGACATTTAAATACTATTGTTTTCAAGTTTAACTATTTTAAGGTGATTTATTTAAGAAAATAGACTCAAGGAAGTACTCAGGTTAAGGACATAAGCTTCTATTTCTACTACCTTAAAACTCTGTCTCTTCTGAAATGAATTCCTATAACCTTGAAACAGATATCACAATTTAAATGTTTTTTTTTTGTTGTTGTTGTTGTTGTTGTTGTTTTTTAAGTTTCTTTCACTTAATTTTTAGCAAAATGCAGCAGTTAAGAACACTGACTGTTCTTGCAGAAGACCCAGGTTCGAATCAGAGCACCTGCATGGCAGCTAACAACTGTGCTCCAGTTCCGGGGAATCTGACAGCTTCCTCTGTCTTCCATGGGCATTGCATGACACAGGTGCACTTACTTATGTGCAGGTAATACACGCATACACAAAAATAAAAATAATAAATAAAATATTAAAAAGAAAAGAAAATACATATTATGGAAAGTTTTATAGTTACTTTCTTTCTGGTTAGCACTGACGTATAAAAAATTCTATGGAATGTTGCATTAATTACTTGAGGAGTGAGTCTGAAATGCCTACTGTCCCAAAGCTCCA
>NW_008346927.1:894100-904031 GCF_000622305.1 Nannospalax galili
GCTATAGTGCCTACATAAAACCTACTTTTTTTACATCCCTAGATCAACAGTAATTTCTAACTGTTATATATATATATGTATATATATATATATATATCTCGATTACCCATGGAACAAAAGTTCCCAAGTAGATATACATCAGAGAGTTGGTTGGTTTATACAAAGAATTTAGGATAAGAAAAATAGAAAAAGTCTGTAGAGAAGAAATACTTTTGAGTTGAGGGAGGGTTATTACTTCTGATCTTTAAACTAATTGTCTATTTACATAACAGGCAGTTGAAGGTTTCAGAAATAAACAGACTATAATGCCTGGTGAGGTCACTATAGGCCATCTATAAGAAAAGCAAACCTTAGTAAGTAAGGAAACTAATAAGCCAGGCATGGTGGTGCATGCCTTTAATCCCAGCACTTGGGAGGCAGATGCAGGCAGATCTCTGCATTCAAGTCCAGCCTGGTCGATACAGTGAGTTCCAGGCCATCTGGGGCTACAGGGAGACCATATCTCAAACAAAGACCAAAAATAAATCAATAAACACAAATTCTGTGTACTCAGATGGAACCATTTCCAGAGTATATTTTCAAGTAAACAAAAAAAAAGAAACCTCATAAAAAGTGTAGTACATTATTGTTTGAATTTCATAAGCACAGCAGATATACCTTCATGTATGCATACAGAATCTACCTTTTAGAAAAAACATTGGGAGAGGCAGGCAAAATCAGGGATGGGAAGATTACTTCCTCCTTGGTACCTTTGAACTTTCTATCATGAATATGTATCAAGTATTAGATATATTTTACTTAAATAACTTAAAATTATATGAAGCAATGAGAAAGAGGATATATCATACAAGAACTTAAAGTCATGGAGAAAAACATATCACTTAAAATACATTCAATATTCAGGAGTGCTAAGGAGAAATGCTGTATCTTTTAATAACAAAACAGCCAGTATTGTTAAAGCCTGTACTCTCACAAATCACTTTTTTCTGGGTGCAAAGAATTCCCTGAATTGACCACTCAGACACTGAGACTCAGGAAAACTTATCTGCTTTATTGAGACCGACTGGCCAGGGATGCAGGCAGTCTCAGGAGCTGCACTGCAACCCAGAGCCATGGAAATGCAAGGCTTTTAAGTGCAAAAACTGAAGAGCAGGGGATTTCTATAGAAACCATAAAAGGAAGAACCAGGAAAGGATTTGAACAATCTAGGGCTGATTTCCAGAGCCTTAACCTATACAGCCATTGGTTAGTTTACCTGGGGCAGACCGTTCTTCCTCTTCTGCCCCAGACCATCTCCATAGAAACCATAAACAGATGTACCAGGAAAGGGTTTGAACAATGGAGGGGATTTCCAGAGTCAGGCAGAGGGCAGCTTTTTCTCAGGGGACAGGGAGTGGGTCTGAGGGGCACTCTCCTTCAACTTGAAAGATTAAGCAGCACAAAACAATAAAATAAAAAACAAACAATAAAATGAAAAATAAATAAATTCCAAAATATTTTATTTGAAAAGATCAATTGGTTAAATTCTCACAAAGTCCAGTAAGCAAGGAAATGAAAACTTCACCATTAAGACTCTCCATGTTTTCACTTCATGTAATGCCTGTCTGCCTCTTTCCAGATAGAACTCGCTCTGCCAGTTTTCTCTCCACTGCTCTTACCTTCCCATATACTCTACCTCTCCTGATTTATGGACTGCTTTTTTATATTTTTAACCTTAAAAAATTCATTAGCAGGGCTGGAGAGATGCTGAGCAGTTAAGAGCACAGGCTGCTCTTGCAGAGGACCTGGGTTCCCAGAACCCACATGCCAGCTAACAACTGTCTGTAACTCCAGTACCAAGGGGTCATACACCCTCTTCTGGCCCTTGAGGGCACCATGCAGGCATGAGGTACATTTACATACATGCAGGCAAAACACTCATACGCATAAAAAAATAAAATAAACAACAATGACACATTAGCAACACATGTAAAAAATGTGCTTTATTCTATACTTTATACCCTACCTCTTTTCCTTCCCTTCACTGACAAACATCTAGAGTGTTTTAAACTGGACATTTTTTTTCAAACTTCAAGACATGAACCATTAATAAGTCACATGTCAAATCTACTACTTCTTAAATATTCAAAATAGACAGAATACCACATTTAACTATGAATAAAGTATTAGCTCATGTAATTCATGTTTTTAATTTATTATACATAGTAAAGATGCATGTTGCTTTGTGGATTTTTCAGTTGTATATGATATTGTGCACTTTTTAAAAAATTTAAAAAATTAAAATTTTATTTTTATGTGTCTGAGTGTATTGCCTGCATATATATATATATAAGTGCACATGGAATGCCCATAGAGGTCAGAAGAGAGCATCAGATCCCCTGGAACTGGAGTTAAAACAGTTGTCAGCCACCATGTGGGTGCAGTGAACTGAACCTGGGTCCTCTGCAAGAGCAGCCAGTGCTCTTAACTTCTGATCCCTCTCCAGCCCAATCTTTCCCATTTTTAAGATGTGGATCTTTTCATATTTTAACATCTCTGAAATTAAAATGTATCTGAAATTTTACTGTGTTTTAAAATGACAGCTCACCAAACAATGAATGTGATAGCTATCACTGTGTATTTTTTTTAAAAATTTTTATTTTTTTTTGTGTGTCTGAGTATATTGCTTGCATGTATATAAGTGTACCCATGTCATGCAATGCCCATGGAGGTCAGAAGAGGGCTTCTGATCCTTGGAATTGGAGTTACGAATGGTTGATAGCTGCCATGTAGATGCTGGGAATAGAACCTAGATCCTCTGCAAGAGCAGCCAGTGCTCTTAACCACTGAGCCATCCATCCAGCCCCTCCACTGTGTATTTTTACAGCACTTCAAATTGTCTCCACTTTAAATGGACTATATGAAATTGTTCTCATTTTTTGTAAATAAATGTTTAATATCTAATAATGGCTATAATATGATGTGCTTGGAAAATAAATTATATATGAAGAAAAACATGGAAGGAGAGCAGTCTTGTGTATTAGAATAAGAGTCTGGAAAGAGAGTAAGTGTACACATCACAAACTCTGCTAGCACAGTTGGTCTCTTCCTTCACTAGCCTTTCCTCACAGACATTTGCTAGCTCCTCTCCTAAGGGTGAATCACTATGGTGGAGTGGGGCTTGATCCTCAATTGCTTCTGTTCTGTTGTCCATACTTCTACTTCTTCAAAAGCTGCTCTCACTCAAGACTGTGGCCCATTTCTACCTTAAAAGCAATTATACCTACATAGTGACTTTCTCTGTGTAGACCCTATCTTAATCTTCATGTCTTAATCTCCATGTCTCATTCTAATTCTTCCATTTATTTCCCAATGTATCATAAACAGAATATACACTCTTCTCTCAAACTCTGTGAGTCTTCCTGACTTGTTTATTGGTACAACCATTCTTCCAGTTGTTCAGACTAATAGCATAGGTGCTGTCCTTAACTTTTTTATTTCACTAAGGCCCCCAAACTAAATCCAACTGCCAGGGGTTCAAACCAGGGACCCCTGGGGAGGTGATGATTGGGGATGAGTAAGCACGCCGTTCGCCAGCCCACGCCACCCCAGTACTGGGGACACTCAGATGCAACGGGGAGTCTAGTCAAGCAGGGACTCATTTATTACAGGTATTACAGAGCTTTTAAAGGCCCCTGGAACTCCCCACTCCCCCCCTGAGGGTGTATCTTAAGGATGGTCACATGCTGATCATTCACTCCTCAGCAGTGCGGAAGTATTCTTCAGACTTTCAAAGCAAGCCAGGCTGTGGCCCCAGTAACTTCCTTTTGGACCTATGCAAGATGGGGCTTTTAGGTCCCCACATATCCCCCTTTTTATTTTTAAGGGCAGACTGAATTTATTTCACGGGTTACCCACCTCACAGGCAGCTCCCTGAGGAGAGATGGCCATCTCCTTCTTCTAATCTTATGCATTTTTGCCTGTCTTAGGTTGTGTCACCTCTGATCAAGACCTGACCATGTGTATGTCCTGTCTTAGGAGTACTTGTCATGGGACATCTTACCCATCCTTGGCTAAAAATGCATTATGATTAAGGGCAGCTGCATGGTAATGCCAGCCTGTGACAGTCTTAGTCTCTGCCTAACTTGGTTAGCCAAGCATGGGCAACCGGAGGGGGTCCTGGGGGAGTCCATAATCATGAGGAGGTGGGCTATGGCAGTTCCAAGGGTCCTCTGTCGCCAAATTATCTGGTAAAGACACTTAAAGATAAGCATTATCAAGAGAAACAAAGCAAGTCATGACATAGGACAAGTTGAAATACTTCTGGGACCATGTACCTTTTAGCCAATCAGCCAGTTGTCAAAGAGGCTTACTGACAATGAAGCCAAGGAACTGAGTCCTTTACCTCAGATGGATACAAATAAAGAGAGAAATCTTGTCTCATGAACTATTGTCCATGGACTGTCATGCTAGTCAGTTGGATCCTGGCCTACCCACTCAAGGTTTTTCGCAGGCATCCATATGGGGTTTGAATCTCCTGTAGGGTAGACATACCCAAAGCCTTGACCCATGGTTAGCAATGGATCTGGTCCTTTCCATTGCCCAGTGATGGGATCTTTCCATCTTACCCATACCTCAGGTCGCTGCTCCTGTGGTCTCCAATGCTTCTGAAACCCAATTGATTTTTTTGAAAATTAAAAATAATAGTGAATAAGGCCATACCCAACTGTTGGTGGGGCCTTATTCCCCCTTTTTGTTTTTGTAATTTAATTTTTAGGTTTTGATGGTTGCAAAGCACTGGAGAAAATGAGACTGAGCATGTTCAGACTTCTCTCCTGTATGAGTGGTAGCCCAACAGGTATGTGAGAATGTGTCGATGGACACAAAAATATACTTAAGCTTTCCAAAAGAAGCACAGTGTGCGATATCCGTTTGCCACACAGAATTGGGCTTGAGTCCCCTGGGGTTTACCCCTGACTGTTGCAGAGGCGGTACCTGTAAGCCATCTTGTCTGCCTCTGAATTGCCTTGGGATAAAAGCCCAGGCAATCCTTGGTGCCCCCTAAGATGCTGTAAGAAAATAGGGGCTTCTCTCTCTTTAAGACTCATAGGAGTCTGAACACTGTCAGAAAGCAATGGCCATGAGTTCCTTGAACTGAGTTGCTTTTTTGGTTTCTCCACATCTGCCCCAGTCAGTGAAAACATTGTAGGCTTTTACTAAGAACTCCCTCAGCCTGGGGTTTGGCTAGTGCTGCTGCAGATGAGCTGTAACACTCGGAATGGAAGTTCCGGGGCCCCTCCCCAAACCGGACCTTTTCAGCTGTCACACTGCCAAAGGTGGTTTCTTTGTTTTTTTTGTTTTGTTTCGTTTTGTTTTTCAAATGCACCCAGTGGCTGCTGCGCTGGTCCTGCCAGGCTTTCACTCTGGCCCCTGACTCACACCAGTTGCCGGCCAGGGGGCGGTGCCTGCCTGGCTTTCCTGCAGGCCCCTGACCCGCTCACGTGTTAGTTCAAGGTGCATGGGGTGGGCAGCTTAAGCAGCTGACCCCGTCAGCTCTGCTTTGCCCTGCCCTTCTGCCCGGGAGGCTCTGAAGCTGGCCAGGGCACACCGGAGGTGTCGCTTGTTACTTTGGCTGCTTTTGGTTTCACTTCTGTTGCATTTCTGCATTCTTCCTCAAACCCTTCCCATGATTCCCACGTATCCCCAGTAAAAACATTAGCTCCAAGTAGTCAGGGAGCCAATGAATCGCCTCTGCTCAAACCTTTTGAGCTACGGGATCTGACAAATCCAATCCCTTGTTTTTAAGCATATCTCTCAGCGCTTTAACTGCCAGGTCTTCAAACTTAAAAGTTGCGTTACCCATATTTAGGATCTTGCTTACCCCAAACCTCTTATTGGCCCCAATCCATTTCCTTCCTTCCTTCCTTCCTTCTTTCTTCTTTCTTTTCTTCTTTTCACCTTCCTTCAAGCACCACATTGAGCACCAGTTGCTGGGGTTCGAGCCAGCGACCCCCAGGGAGTGATGACTGGAGATGAGTAAGCACGCCATTCGCCAGCCCACACCCCCCCCCATTACCCGGGAACACTCAGACGCAATGGGGAGTCTAGTCAAGCAGGGACTCATTTATTACAGATATTACAGAGCTTTTAAAGGCACCTGGAACTCCCCCCTTCCCCCCTGAGGGTGTATCTTAAGGATGGTCATGCGCTGATCATGCACTCCTCAGCAGTGCGGAAGTATTCTTCAGACTTTCAAAGCAAGCCAGGCCATGCCCCCAGTAACTTCCTTTCGGACCTATGCAAGGTGGGGCCTTTAGGTCCCCACATCCATCAACAGGTATTCATAACTCCATCTTAACACTATAAATTTGACCTTTATTGTATGAGGTAATAAACACTCCTTTGTATGCGATGTATCACCTCCTAGTTCTAGGATTAGAACCTGGACATCTCTTTTCGTGGACCTCTATTTAGCCTACTAAACATTTTAATTTTCAATTTGGTTCTATTTAAAAATTTTTTGATTGGTTTATTTTTATTTTATGTGTTTGAGTCTTTTGCCTGCATGTATGTAGGTGCACCTGTATGTACAATGCCTGTGGGGGTCAGAAGAGGACATCACATCTCTTGGAACTAGAGTTAACTGCTGATTGTGGAACTGAAACTGGGTCCTTGGCAATAGCAGCCAATGTTCTTAACTAATAAGCCATTTCTCCATCCATGATTTGGTTCTCTTTATTCCATTGCTCAGTAATTTATAATGCTGTAACAGATTCATTTTCTGCCTACCATTCTTAAAGATGATAGTTATGATTGCCCATTTGGGTACCATATTTAAATAAAAATTGGACCTAGTTAATGGATATATGTGCAAACCCACATCACAGGTAGCCTTGCTCATATTTGTATCAAAGTAAAATAGGTGATAGAAATTTCAACACAAAGAAGCCCATGGGACAGGAGAGTGGAAGGAAGGAAGGGTAACTCTAACACCTGGTAGCTTCATCTTTGCACTGTAGTCATATGGTACATAGTACCTTGTAGCTGTATTCTTATGAAGGTCACCAATATCTTCATCTCATCAAGTGGGCTTCTCATGTCTCCTTCTGCAATTGCTCATTCTCTTAGGAGCATTTCCCATAGTGGATGACTGGCCTTCTTGACTCATGTTCTTCATTTGACTCTCAGGTGTCCTGACAACATGTTTGGTCTCTGTCTTGTCGTTTCTTTAGCACCTTTGCCTAAGGCTGAAATACTGCAGTGATCTACTACTTAGTCTTTGATATTAACTCTCTGGGAGATACTCACTTTCTTACAAGATAAACCTTATTTAAGCCTATAACTCATTTCTCCCCCAGGTCTTTTATACCAGCAAATGTCTCTATTAAGACATTTACTACAGATCTTCATGTGGCTATCTCTTTCTTATGATTAATTTATAATTGTTACCTTTATTTTTTCTACCAGAATGTGAAAAAATAAAATGTATCTCCTGATCCTCTCTGTCTGAGTGATATTACAGTCTACTCAATTTTTCTTTGGTTGGTTATAGGAAGAGAGGTGTCTAATATTTGAAGGCTCTAACATGCCTTTGCTTACTTTGGGGGGTATGTCATGGAATGTAGAGCTTTTAGCAGATGGAGCAATGCCTGGCTGATATTCAGCAAGGAGATGGAAACCTGAGTCCCATGGCCATGTGGAACTGAATCCTGCTATGAGTCTAAATGAGTTTGGAAGCAGATGTTCACCACTGAGAGTTTGGTTGACACTGATTTGGGCCTTTGAAGCTCTAAGTAGCAAATCCAGTAATACTGTGACTGAACTCATGACCTCCAGATCTGTGATAGTGAGTGCCATTAACAGTCACTGCATTTGTGGTAACACAAAATGCAACAGTAGAGTTAATTCATATGTTAAGTCCCTACACCACAATGCCACTGTGTGCAGTCTGTGCTAAGGAAAGGGCCTCACTGCACTTACTCTCCATAGTCCATGCTCTATGCAATGCTCAAAGTAATCTTTAAACAATTGTTCTTCACAAAGCATAGATGAGATCATGTTAGTCAGCTGCTTATGAGCTTCTAATGTCTTTGTCATTACCTAGAATAATTCCAAAATCTTTAACATGATCTTCCATATTCTATTTGGTCCACTTGCCACCTAATCCTTAACCTCAAGCCCTATCTTAACCACAGTTATTTATTTCTCAAATTTGCTAAATTCATACAACTTTGGAGATTAAAAAAAAATCACATTTTTGCCCGGTGTGGTGGCACAGGCCTTTAATCCCAGCACTTGGGAAGTAGAGGCAGACGGATCTCTGTGAGTTCAAGGCCAGCCTGGTCTACATAGTGAGTTCCAGGACAGCTGGGGCTACAGGGAGACCCTGTCTCAAAAAGGCCCAAAAAAATTACATTTTTGTGTGTGTGCATGGGGGGGACATATGTGTGCATACACATGGGTGTGCCATGGTGTGTCTGTGGAGGTCAAAAGATAAGCTTGAGGAATTGGTTCTCTCTTTTTACCATGTGGGTTCTGGAGAGTTAAATCAGGTCATCAGGCTTGGTGGCAAATGCCTTTATCTGCTTAACCATTTTGTTAATATGAAGATTTTTTACAATGCTCTTACTTACACATGGAATATTCACTCATGATCCTCTTATCCTCTGGCTTTAAGCTCAAGTGTTACTCCTGTCATGCCCCTATTTTTCCTCTATGCCAATCATTATTTACTTTTCTTGCTTTACTTTTATGGCACATTTCATTATCTAGTTGGAATATTATTTATATGCTCGCCTATTAACATGTTTACCTCCTTGGCAGGACTATAAATGTGGCCAACTTTTCATAGAAAGAGGCTTTCTGTTATTTTCTCCATCTAGGGGAAAACAACCATTAATCAATCATTTTTTAACACTTTTTGGCTTAATCCCAATGAGTTTTATTTGTCAGAGGTTCCTCTTCAATCTTAGCAGGTAGTCAAGTTTTAATTTTTATTCAAAGTGTTGATTTTCTCACCTATTTGGAAGTTATAGTACTGTTACTAACAGTGTTATATCGACTTAGAACTTTCCAATATAACTAGTTAGAGATGAAGGCTATTTGGAGAGGTAGTTACTTCCCAGAAGTGGCGGGTGCTCACATATAAGGTAAATAGCCACATGATACAAGTAAATAGAAATAGTTCAAGCTTAACATGGAGAGCTTGATTCAAACACTTTTGAAGTGTTCTTCCATCACCAATATTAATAAATCCTTGTATGATGCAGATTAACCCAAATAATCACTGGGTGTTCAGTTATGTGCACTTCACGTTGCAAAACTGATGCATTCCTGAAACAATTCTTACTACATAATTTTAAGATATCTGAGCTTTTGAACTCTTATAAAAAATAGAATAAACTGCTTTTCAAAATAACTGAATCCTATGGTAGCTACTCTTGTTATTATAAAAGAAATGTCAACATAAGATTCCTATAAGTAGTAGCAATTGGCTAGTTTACAAATAGAGTCAATATGCCAAGTTTTGACTTACTTCACTGTGAAATTGAAAATATTTCAATGTAGAGCCTCTTATTAATATCATATATTTAATGCTTTTATAGTAAAAAAAAAAGTCAAATCAGAAGTTAGGAAAACTTAAAGTATCCTCATTTTGTTCTTACTTTTTTTATTACTTGAAAATTACTCACCCTGGTGCATAATTGCATATGAAAAGTGCTGCATGCTTAATATCTCCAATTTTTGAACATGGAGTAACAGCACAGCCAACTTTGTAGGAGTTGTCCCAAACAAGCTGAAATAAAAATTTCAAAGAAAACATAAAATGTATTTCTAAGCATTTGCTCTCCTACACTATAAATATTCTAGTCCTTTCATACAGAGTCTTTAATTAAGCAATTCAAGGAATACAAACAGCTTTCACTTAGAGACATGTAGAGTACTGTCATGG
>NW_008346927.1:904114-914775 GCF_000622305.1 Nannospalax galili
ATTCAGGGAAAGAGCCAATGGAAGTAACACTTAATAAATCAATTTTCCAATAACTGATTAAATGCAAAAGCTTTAAGTCTTTGGAAGAGAAGGAGGAAGATTAGAAAGGAGAAAATGTTTGGGGTTGTTTATGCAATGCCTGCAGAGGACAGAAGCGGCTGTTGGAGCCCCTGGAGCTAGAGTTACAGACAGTTGTTAGCTGCCATGTGGGTGCTGGGATTCAAATCTGGGTCTTCTGCAAGAACAGCCAGTATTCTTAACCGCTGAGCCATCTCTCCAGCCCCGAGAAAATGTTTTGTAAAAATGGAAGCTTCTAATAGAAGGAAGGAAAAGAGGAGCAGACCGGTCACAGAGGGAGCAGAAGAGATGCAAGTGTAATGGAATGAGACAGCAGGCTTCCTTCCTTTGCAGAGGAAATTATGCTCTGAAATGAAACAAAATTTGGCTTTTTATGAAAAAAGACCAAGAAAGGATGTGGTCCCTATCAAAGGAGTTTTTGGCTCCCCTGAATTGGAGCCAAAAACTGGATGGGAGTAATGAAAGGGCCAGAAATTCCCTGTGTGCATGATCTTAGTAAAATTTCAAGGAAAGAAAATGTTCTTGTTTTGTCTCATTAACTACTGTGAAAAAAAAGCAATTTCTGTTTCCTATTTGATTCATATCAAGTTAGTGGTTTTAAAAGTCTGATTCTTAAAGAAATAGAGTGATATGTTAAATAACAGAGACACATATCTGAGGGTAGACCACTTGCTTGGTAACATGTTCGAGACTCTGGAATCAATTCCCACTACTGCAATAATACAAAATAAAATAATAAATTTAAGCATGGAAACGAAGTCTAACAGGTCAAATAAAGATATAAGAATGTCTAGGTGGCTTGAATTAAAGAAAATGGCAGAGAGAGAGAGAGAGAGAGAGAGAGAGAGAGAGAGAGAGAGAGAGATTTGGTTACTTCATTGAGAATTTGAAGTTATATGAAGGATTCTAGCCTTGCTATGAGACAGTGGAGAATTACTATAACTTTCTAGAAGAAGAAAGAACCAATAAAAGAACTAATATTTTTTTGAAGAATTCATTTAATTGAAGAGTTAAAAATATGAACACATTCCAAAGTTTTATATAAAACATGAGGTGACTGAAAACACTCATGCTTTAAATAAACTCAACTTAGGACTGCAAGATGGCTAAATTAGTAAAAGTGCTTACCACCAAGATTAATCACTTGAGTTCAATCCCCAGGACCCACATGGTGGATGGAGAGAACCAACTCCCCACAAGTTGTCTTCTGACCTCTACACATGCACTATGGCATATGTGCGCGCACACACACACACACACAAACACACACACACATGCACAAATGCTAAAAAACAAATCAATTTCATTAAAAATCTCTTGATTTCTGACACAAATAGTTATTGAAGAGCTAAGTGGTGTCATGTTTTTTTATCTGGGCTTTAAGACAAGATCTTTGTCCTCAGTGTTGAATGAGCTATGTAAGTTATTATGTGAAATAATATAGGCAGGTTCAGGAAATGAAAAGTGACTGGGATTTCCTGAATGATAAGGTGAGAGTTGCATGGCTGGAAATGAGTCATGAAAATAATTCTAGAAGTCTGCATTAAAAAATTATAATCAATTAGCTACATTACTATCAGTATATATACTGATCTGTGTGAAATTATGATCTTTTATTTTTGTTTATGGTCAATAATTTGTAAGTATTTTTAAAGTAGAATCTTATTTTCTTTCCTAGTATGCAGTAATTTTAGAAAAGCCCCTTTGATCTTTAAGTGTGCAGACAAGTTTTTTCTTAAAAAAAGAATGTTTTATTGTATGATTTGCATAATACATGGAATGGTAGACATTTTAAAGATATAGGTCTAATTCGAATTTTGATTTCTTTAGAGGTGCTATTTTTCCCCACTTGAGCTTATAAATTTAAAACAGAAAACTAAGTAAAGAAATATACTTAAAAACTATACTAATTAATAACAATATAGAAATCAGATACCTGAACATAATTAGAACAGTTCTCAATACAATTATCCTTTTGAAAATTATACTTTTTCCTTTCTTCAAACCAACTTCTGATAGCAGTTCTTGCAGTAAATTCATTTTCAGGGCCAACCCACATGTTTTCACCAACACCAGCAAATACAGGATGGACCTTATGGACTTCACCTAAGTGCACATTACGCTGAAACACACATTTTTTCCCCCATGCTCTAGCAGTTCGTGATAAAGCTACATCCCAAGTCTGAAAAATAAACACACAAAAAGCAAAGAACACAAAATAATTAAAGATAATTTTTTGTGCTCCAATCTGTTTCCTTGGCACTTACTATTTTAGGGAAACATATTCTGAAATTATTTATGTGTATTTTCTTTGGAATATCCTTGGAGGAAAAGTTTTTTTTCAAGTACTCATAAGTATAATGACTATTTCCTGAGATAGAAGACCATGAATATATCTGTCCAAAATATTCAAATGATAGATAAAACAAATTATTATGCTATGCTTATAGTCAGTCTTTTTTTAGAATGATATAATATGCTTACATAGTCTGATTAGAATATATGCTCTTCATCTCTTGCTTTTTATGCCTAGTAATATAATGTTAAAATATTTTCTAGTCACTGGGCATGGTGGTGCATGCCTGTAGTCCCAGCACTTGAGAGGCAGAGGCAGGCGGATCTCTGTGAGCTCAAGGCCAGCCTGGTCTACATAGTGAGTTCCAGGACATCTCAGGCTATAGGGAGACCCTGTCTCAAAAAGACCAAAAAATAAATAAATACTTTTTTCTAGTGAATAACTATTTATTGAGCACTCATTATATTCAAAATATTGTTTTCAGATATAAAATGAGTATGCATTTTTGTATTCAAGTTGCTTGCTATTAGATATGATCCTATAAACACATGTATATACCTTGAATTTACATTGGTAAATTTATAAAAGAGTCACATATAAATTTCAATGCAAGTTCTCAGAGATGTTAGAAAATCTGTAAACATCGAGGCTGGAGAGATAGCTCATGGTGTAAGAGCATTGGCTACTTTTGCAAATGACTCAATTTGGTTCCCAGCACCCATGTTGGGCATCTCACAGCTGCCTTGTAACTCCAGCTCCAGAGGATCTGATGTCCACTTCTGGCTTCCAAGGGTACCTGCGTGTATGTTCTCTCTCTCTCTTTCTCTCTCTCTCTCTCTCTCTCTCTCTCTCTCTCTCTCTCATTCTTTGTCTCTTGCCCTTTCTCATAAATAAAAATAAAATAAATATGAAAATGAAAATCTGCAAACTTAGAATCACTATCCACAAACATGCAGAGATATTTGCTTCTATTAACATTTACAGGATCAAGTTTATGTTAAGGACAGCAAAACAACACAATCAGCAGGAAAATCAGCAGAATAGTTGTTGAACCAAAATGCTAAGCACTTAATAAATTAAGCCTTTAGAATATCCCTCCACTATTTTCTCCCCAAAGTTATCTACTACTAAAAAACAAAACAAAACAAAACAAAAATGTGGGGCTTGAGAGATGGCTCATTGGTTAAGAGCAAGTACTGTTCTTGCAGAGGACCTGAGTTTGGTTCCCAGCACCTATGTCAGGCAGCTTACAAGTGCCTGTAACTCCAGCTTTGGCAGATCTGATGCCTTTGTCATCTGTGTGCACACACACTTACTTGCACGTACCCCCAATACACATGATTTAAAAAATCCTGTGTATACATTTATCCATCTCTGTATACACACATAAGCACACATTGAAATATAACTTTTGTTATTATAAATGGACACCTTTCCTTCACATATTATGATCTTACCATCCGAAACTTACATTTTCCATGTAGAGACTGTTACATATTAATACACCTAGATGTACTGACTTTTTACAAATTCTACACAGTGTTATATAGCAAGGAAAACCTATAAGTACTATAAACATTCTACCACAATGGCATTTGGACAGTTTCCAATGTCTTTCAATGTCTTTTCACTGTCTTCTTGCTAACTTACTATGGATATAGTTCACACACCTCATCATACACCAATCATTATTTTCATTTATGTATGATCTCATTTAATATTGGTAAAAACCATGTAAGTTATGCATCATTATTACTATCATGTACACCTAACAATAGAGATAGATTTTAAGAGTGTTGGGAAGTTGGGTGTGGTGGCGTATACCTTTAATCCCAGCACTCAGGAGGCAAAAGCAGGTGGATCTCTGTGAGTTCAAGGCCAGCCTGGTCTACATAGTGAGTTCCAGGTAAGCTGGGACTACAGGGAGACACTGTCTCAAAAGGAAACCAAAGCAAAACAAAACAAAACAAAATTCAATGCCTCTACTAGACACTTCAGGCTAGCAAATAAAAAATCCAGTGCCAGGAATGGGCTACCTCTTTTGGAATAGTTGGCCATGGGGCTCTCATAGACCCTCAAACATTACTGGTTATTGCTATTGCTCTTTACCTGCTAGAACTCAACCATAAGACCCTATTGCTGAAAACACTACATATTTGAGTTGTAGAACATGGAAGAATCAAGCTCGTACTGACCTGGAAGCTTCATCCCTACTGACCAGCTTTCACAGTGCTGAAAGGTGTTATGTATACTACAGGAAGACAAAAGTAATCATTAGTCTTACCCAGCTGTGAATCCTGTGAGTCCATTTGTGTGATAGTAGCACAAATGTAATGGGAGTAACCAAAGACTTTGTGATGGATTTCAGGCCCACTCCACAAGATGGAACCCATGGGTAAAGAACCTGTAGATGGACAGGTTGTAGGCCCTGCGGAAGATCCTACTACTATTATTTTGTTAAATGGACATAGTTTTAAACGGACTCTGAATGACATTGTTATGCCCATAGGTTACAGCATCTCTGAACCCTCATTAGAAACTTCTTTTTTTACAGTAGATGGAGATTAACACAGACACACCATTGGTCATCATGCAGAGAATAACAAACTATGGAGTGCTCAGCCTTAAATGGAACATCTACATCATATCCCTCCTTCAGAGTCTCAGGGGTCATTATGGAAGAGAGGGTAGAAAGATTGTAAAAGCCAGGGGTAGTGGATGACTACAAAGAAACAGTGTTTTCCAGACACTGTAGGGCAACTGCACATATGAACCTACAGCAGTTGTGACAGCATGCACAAGACCTGTGCAAGCCCAAGCCATGCAAAATCCCAGGTTGGAGGGGGGAGGTGAGTACAAAGCCCCACCCTAGCTGAGGAGCTATTGGTGATTGATAGATGCTGGAGCAGGAGTCAGTTTTCTTTAAGGATGTGACTTCTGGGGTACGTTGCCCAGCCTCCAGGGTATGGACCCACATCCAAAGGTATTACTGGAACACAAAGTAGAGTCAATGGTCTTTCCAAAAAAAAAAAAAAAAAAAAACAAGTCAGGCTGGCTTCAAACTCAGTCTCCCCATCCTGTCCTGCTTCTGTAGACTTAGTGCTTAGATTGTAGGTGTAAGCCACCATAACTGGCTTTTTGTAAACAGCCTACTTTAAAGAGAATTATAGGGGTTAGGGAGAAAGCTCAGTTTGTGAAGTGCTTGCCTGAGTACCTGAGTTTGGATACCCCCACCACCTATATTTAAAAAAATAGGCTTGATTCAGTATTGCCTAATCCTAGCACTGAAGAAGCAAGGGATTGCTGGGCCTTGCTAGCTGCTATCCTAGCTGAAAACAAGTTGAGCTACAGGTTCAGTGAGAGACTTGTTTCAGAGAATAAGGCAGGGAGTTAAAGATGACACCTGACAAGTTCTTTTGACATTTAAATTCACTTATAAAAGGTCTTATAAGTGAATATATTCAATTCTAGCCTATTTACATTATCAGCTTAAAAATTCCTTCCCACAAACATTTTAACAGCTTTCTGTATTCATTAAGTTCTGGTTTTAAATTGTCCTTTATATCATTTGGAGCAATCAGTTTTTTTGTTTTGTTTTGTTTTTTAAAAAAATATTTTACTTACTATTGGTATTTTATGTGTATGCACGTACTTAAGTGCACCCATGTCATGCAACGAATGCTGGTAGAGGACAGAAGAGGCTGTCAGATCCCCTGGAAATGGAGTTATGGACAGTTGTTAGCTGCTATGTGTGTGCTGGGATTCGAACCCAGGTCTTCTGCAAGAACAGTGTTCTTAACTGCTGAGCCACCTCTCCAGCCCGTTTTGTTTTTTTTACTTTAGAACAAGATTATTTTTATTTTGAGCAAAATGTATTCTATGGCATTGGAGAGATGGCTCATGGGTAGGAGGTCTTGTTGCTCTTTGAGGGGACTCTTGCTTCTTCCAAGAACAAACCTGGAGGACTTGGCTGTAAATATCAGAGTAATCCAACAGTGTGGCACTGGTATACAAGAAGACATACAGACTGTGGAATAGTATTGAGAGCACAGATAGACGTTCTTGCATGAACAGGAGCAAATGATTTTTGTCCAGTCTTCCAGGAACATTTAATGGACCAGGAGTAGTATTTTCAACAAAGGATTGGGAAAACTTATCTATATACAAAAGAATGGTATTAGACCCTTCTCTTATACCATATTTCCAAATTAACCACTAATGGGTCAAAGACTGTTGTAGTTTGTCTGTCCATTGCTGTGACAAAATACTTTAACCAATACCAACTTGGGAACATGAAAGGATTTATTTAGCTTATATCTCCTGAGTCACAATTATCAGGGAGCCCAGGTTAGGAACTTGGGGCAGGAAACTGGAGGCAGGAGCTGAAACAGGCCATGGAGGAATGCTGCTTACTAGCTTGCTCCTTTGGCCCATGCTCAGCCTGCTTTTTTATACAACACAGGACAATTTGTCTGGGGAGGCACCACCCACAGTGGACTGGGCTCTTCCACATTATTCAGTAATCAAGAAAATGTCCCACAGACATGAGCACAGGCCAGTCCAATGGAGGCAGTTCCCCCAAGTGATGCTCCCTTTCCTGAGGTGTGTCAAGTTGACAACTAAAGCTATCCAGCACAACTGACCCTTTGTCAATTTGACAGGCAAACACATTGCTATTAAACCACAATCTTTCCATTTCTTGTCCCCAAGATATGATGTTAACATTAATATCACAACATAAGACAGTACAACTTTAAAATACCACAATATTTAGAAAATCCAAACATGTAAAAGTTCATAGTCTCTTTTAAAAGTCTTTTAACTGTGGGCACCTGTAAAATCCAAAATAAGTACTCTCTTATTTCAAAAAGGAAGAATTGGGCACACATAAGCAAAACCAAAGTTCAGCGAAGTAGTTCAAGGCCGGACATCTAGATTTCATTCACAGTCTTCTGGGCTCTGAAGGGTTTCAGCAGCTCCCCTTCTGACTCTGTGGTCCACAGTACACACAGCTCGACTCACAGACCCAGGCCAGCTCCATTCCACACCTGCTGGTGCCCTCCCTGGTGGTTGTCTCTTGGTCCTGTCACCTCCAAAAAGCTGGGGTCTCCACTGAGACTGAGGCTGCACCTTCACTGGCCTCTCAGGGTACAAAGCCTCAGATTCTCTCCATGAGAATTCTGGGAGCCTTTACTACAACTGAAGCTGCACTTTCATCAATGGCCTTTCCTGGCCTCTCAGGGTGCCAAGCCTCAGCTGTTCTCTGTGACCCCTTCACACTTTCAACACCAGAACCATGCAGGAGACTCTTTCACATTACCAAATCCTGCTTCCAGCTTGAGATGGAGGCTCAGTCCCCACTCTGGACCACAGCTTCTGTGTACTGACCCTGAGGAAATACTTCTCAGAAGATTTCACCTCAATGATGCTCATCTTTTGTTATAGCTGATTTTTCAGCCCCAGCTAACCAGCATCAATTATCCCAGTAAAGCAAAGGTTTTACTTCAGGTTCTGGTCTCTTTTTAATCACAGCCAATTCTTCAGCCCCAGCTGACCAGAACCCACAGATTCTTAATCCAAGATATCACACAAACAGCACTGATAGTCTCCACTTCTCTAGACCACCATTGTCTGCAACTCTTTCAGCACAACTGTTCCAAGCTCCACAACAACAAACTCACACTCAAACTCAACACTTTTCCAGCCCAAAGTTCCAAAGGCTTTCACAATCCTCCCCAAAACACCAAGATCTGTCTGACACAGCAATACCCCACCCTGTGGTGACAATTTTTGTTCTAGTTTGTCTCTCCATTGCTGTGACAAAATACTCTAACCAAGACCAACTTGGGGAAGAAAGGATTTATTAGACTTACATTTCCTGGTTCATAATTTATCAGAGAGCTCAAAGTAGGAACTCGGGGCAGGAACCTGGAGGCAGGAGAGCTGAAGCACAGGCCGTGGAGGAAAGCTGCTTCTGTAAAGGTGGTGGGGTGGGGAAGGGGGATGGAAACCACCCATAGTGGGCTGGGCTCTCCCACATCACTCAACAATCAAGAAAAGGCCCCACAAACATGGCTTCAGGCCTGTCCAATGGAGACATTTCCCCAATTAAGGCTCCCTCTACCCAGGTGTGTCAAGTAGACAACCAAAGCCATCCAGCACAAAGACCTATATATAAGAACTGAAATTATAAAACTCAGAAAATGTAAAAGAAAAGTTTTATAAATTGGATTTGGCAATAATTAGTTGAATATGGTACCAAAAGCATATGAAAAAAAAACTATCAAAGTTTAAGACTTTCACTATCATAAGAGTGAAAAGGCACCCCACATAATGAGAAAAATATTTGCAAATATTCCTCCTCTCCTGTGCTCTTCCCGCCCAGCTCTCCTGTCTGCTGTGCTCCTCACATCACAGTTTTAGCTTTTCCTCTCGTTTTCCTCCCTCCCTCTTCTCTCCTGTTCTCTTTTCCTCTTTCCTAATGAGGGGCATGAGGGAAAGAACTGTAAAGGGGAAAACAAAGAGAAAAGGGAAGGAAGAAAGAAAATACTGAGAAAAAAATACACACTAACTTTCAGAAAGAAACAGGTAAAAATTTAGGGTGAAGCCTTAAGCTAAACTTAAAATGTACTATTTTAAAATTAAAATTATATGTTGTGGGTTGAGAGCTAGGTGACTTTCTATTATTTTATTTGAAATATTTCATAATTTTTAAAGATCCCAAATTTAGCACTTGTAAACGTTGTATGAGAAAGCATTGTATTTATTCATATTTAAGAGAAAGGATAATTCCAAATTTGGGGAAACAGTTACAAGAGGAGGGAAATATGAAAAGTTAGTTGGAAAAAACGGTGTGCAGAGGCTGGAGAGATGGCTCAGCGGTTTAAGAGCACTGACTGCTCTTGCAGAGAACCAGGGTTGGATTCCCAGCACCCACATGGCAGCTAACAACTGTCTGCAACTCCAGCTCCAGGGGATCCAACACCTTCTTCTGACTTCCACAGGCATTGCACAACACAGGCACACTTACACACATGCAGGCAATACACTCATACACTTTTAAAAATAAATAAAAATTAAAAGAAAAAATAATCTGCAGCAAATAGGACAACATAAAACCTAGGAAAACATCCTTGACTACACAAGATGAAATAAACAAAAAAAAATTAAATTTCCAATCAAAATAGCATTTTAAAAAGTAACATTAGGGCCCAAGGGATGGCTGTGCTGGTAAAGCACCTATTTGATATTAAAACAAAGTACCATTTTATAACTAATTTAGGAAATGACTGAAAATAACCAAGTCAGTGAAAATATTAAAAAAATGACACGTATACAGTTATTTGCTTGGTTTTCCAGTGGTTTAAAAGAGTAATTGCTGCATTTCAAGTATTTTTAAAAAGTCGTACTTTTATCATTCTACTTCTGAATATTTTGTTAAGGAACTAATTATGAAGGTGGAAAAGTATATCTCTGTTAGTCCTTGTCATGTAATTTTTCATGTACATTAAAAGCACTTAATTGCCTAAGAAGGGAAGGGTTATTCACTTATTGGAGTTTTACAGTCATTTCTAATGACAAGCATAAAATCTGCATAACAAGGAAATAGATGATGTTAATAGAAAAAAAATGATGGAGAGGATCCACAAAAATCTTTGTAAGAGAAAAAAATCTGAGTCTGTACTAGGGTGAATATGTCACCCGAATCTCATTATAGACTGCTCTGGGCTTCCCAGTCCTGTGATCACCCTGAAAAGAATTCAGAGACAGGCGGATGTAGTGAAGATGTGCAGTTCTCAGCCTATGCTCAAGGGGTAGGATGGCTTCATATCTCTAAAATCTCTAGAACAGAGAGCTTTTCCAAACTCCGTTTTCCTACTTAGGTGATTGACAAGCTCATTTAGACGACTCTCTAAGGAGGGGTGATGGTAAGTGCTCGTCCTGCATCAAGTCTGCTGCTACCAATTCATGAACTTCTAGGCAGTTCAGCAGCTACATTTCCTCCCAAGGCCAGAGGCATGTCGCAGGCCCCATTCTTGTGACCAGTCCTTAGAGCCCTGTAGCCCTTGGTGGGTCCCAGCCCTAAGGCCATCAAATTCTACTAATATCCAACTACCTACTGAACAAGGACACCAAGACGTTCCTTTGGAAGCAAAATTTGGCATAGGGTAAGAAAGAAAGAGAGAGGGAGGGAGGGAGGGAGGGAGGGAAGGAGAAAAGGATAAGAAAATAAAAAGAAAAGAAAAACCTCTCAATAACACTCAGGATGTATTTTTTAAAGGCAGAA